>NC_064924.1:368310859-368613889 GCF_023897955.1 Schistocerca gregaria
ACGCTCTCCACCAGACAGTGGCTAGTTGCGAGCTGAATAACGCGACCGTGACAGACTCCAATGTGTACATCTCATTGTAAACCTCTATATCAGTGTGTCTCCCGTATGGCACACACAAACGTTGAATATGTTTATATGCTTCTGGTCCTTGGTGCATCTTATAACCGGGCTGGTACTGCCACTCGTGAATTTGGTGCTAGATATTCTCGTCAACGCCATCCAGATAAAAATGTGCTTAGTCTCCCGGAGCTGCGCCTTCGGGAGTCAAGTTCTCTCCTTCCTCCATCGCGTGACAGAGGTCGTCCACGCCACGGACTCACCGTACTCCAGCCACTAAGGAAGCTATTCTGGAGGTCATACACCAAGAACATCTGCGAAATACATGTAGCGTAAAAAAACGTGCTGCGCGAGCATGGCCTGCACCCCTATCACAATGCTTTCACGCAACACCTGCACCCTGCTGATCACCATCAGCAGATGTAATTCTGTGAATGCTTCTAACAAGGACAGGAAGCCAACGATGACTTCATGAACACCGTAATATAGTCGGATGAAGCAGCATTCACATGTGTGGGAGTCTTCAATATCTACAACGCTCACCATTGCTGTGAGGTTAACACGCACGTCACCTGCGACGATGGATATTAAGTTCGCTGGGCGACAGGCTTTTGGGTCCCAACAGGTTGCCTGATCGGTTGAATGCACGAAGGTATCATGCGTTCCTCTCAAACTATCTGCCTGATGCACTGGAAGATGTTCCACTACAGGGTCGGCAGAAGATATGGTTCCTACGTGATGGTGGACCTCCACACTCTGGAATTAATGTGCGAGAGCATTTGGACAGAACATTTCCAGGAAAATGGCTCGCACGTGGAGGTCCAGTAGTGTGGCCAGCGCGTTCACGTGACCTTACTCCCCTGAATTTCTTCCTGTGGGAAAACGTGAAGGAGTTTGGGTACTCTACTCTGCCGACGTATGTGGAACAATCGGTAACATGTGTTCATGCTACTCTTGTTACTGTGGACGCAGTTTCCTGCGAATGGTCCAGAGTTGTATCATCCGGCAGGTTGAGCAATGTTTGGACATGCAGGGAAGTCACTGTGAGCTTCTGTTTTTCTGGGGAAAACGTATAATTTTGTGAAGGTCATGCGGTCATTAATATGAACTTTATTATTGTCACTGGTTGCTAATGTGCGGCATCTGAAGGATCATATTACATGTGGTATACATGACAAGTAGATGCTGTGTTATTTTACTTTGCTATCATCTTTAGCTTCTCGAAATTCTTACTGTTTTAATAGTCATTCTATACTATGACAGGTCATTTGTTTCAACTGTCTCTTTCTTATTTATTTAACCAAGTGTTTGCTATGTTCAGGGTTAAAATGTTGTAAATTAGGGTACATGTGACATAGGAAACGGTGTATATTACACTATGAAATGTCAGAATGAAATAAGCAAATGAAGGAAATGCGCCACCACCCAGGATTGAACCATCGACATCCTGCATGCTAACCCAAAACTGTATCGAGTGCACCAACTGTACAGCACAACTACTGTATGCTAGCAGAGGTAGTTACTATATATGTGGTTACAGTGTTGCCTGATTACCACTCTTTAATGTCCTTTTTAAGCCGGTTGTACTCTCCGAACGAAATTTTATGAGAGACATTTTTTTTTTATCCCTGGTATGTGAGGAGTCACGCTGCGAAGCTCGAATGTTTAAACTGTAAAATCTCAGATTTGTCACTGGATATTTTTCCCTAAATACATCGTTTTAAAATAGAAATAAGAGGCCCTAAATAATAAAGCTAGGAACCCAAAAGCTGATCATTATGTGCCGATGAATGTCAAAATTAACTGGTGCAAGTCCCATCGTGATTAAAGGAATATTTTGGTCAGAATCCACGTTTATAAGAAACATTGAAGGCTCTAAATATTTGACTTAGAAATGTGAAAATTTCTACGTATCTTCAGTTTAACATAAAAACATAAAATATGTAATCCCATTGAGCTACATCTAATAGTTTTCGAGTAATATGCTGAAAATTAAATTTGGAACAAAAACGTCCTTATTTGTACGTGATATCTGTTATATTAAAGTTAAAAAGTTGTGACTGCAGTACGTGATGAAACCTAGTAAAAAATAGATCTATAACAAGTTTGAAGGATGTAAATAATAACTAATGTCAGAGGTCATGTTCTACAGTCAGTTCTGTTCTAAAAATTCTAGACGGCAAAGTTTAAACGCACGCGAGCTAAAACTTTTGTAAAGTCCAGTTTGAAAAATTAATGAATTACTGTGCTGATAAACTTCTTATGTTATTTGATTTTCAAACAGCTGAGCAGAACTAAACGTACTCAAATATTCACTAAAGTGACACACAATATTTTTAGTGCAATGCAATCTGACTTTCAGTAATCCCTATAAAAGAATGGTTCTGACTAACAATAACCTATACCTTTCACGAATTATTACCTCACAAAAATCTTCGTTACTCGAACTACTGCAATACAGCAAGCGCCAATACTGCCAGATAAATACAAGATTCTAACTACTGAAGGCACTAACTACTGATAGGCATAGTTACCAAATGCAAGATTTTGATAGAGTACAAACAATGTATTTACCTTAAGTGTTCAAAAGTCATCATCAGCGCATGCGCCAGGCAAGCTGTTTATTTTATTGCCGTCATTATGGCAGAGCATGCAGCCGCGTCCCCTGTACGCGGTTCTATATAGATCGGAGAAGCGGTAAGTGCGCTTGTCATGTTCTGCTTTTCCGCCATAATTTATTTACTAGACGATTTATCTAGGCAGAGCATCCCTACATTGTGTGGCAACCACTTCTTGGTTTTTCATTCTGGCTCAAAATTAGGTTCTCATTTATTTTCTCCTTATCAATAGATCACTATGGTACGATTTGTTATGGTCCCATCCACTGAATTGGAATCTAGCAGTTTTTAATCCATAACATACCATCATTTAGCGATGTTATGCTTTGATGGACAATGAGTGTTCGGAAAAAAGATTCAGAGCTTTCTGATCTAATAGTTTTAATCGTGTGAGTAATAGAATTATTATATTCTCACATAAAAGATTTTAATTTTTTTAAATCTTAAAGCACTTCTAATAATTTCCGGGTATGCAGCCAGATCCCGTCGACATTCTGCCACGATATTTCGGCCCAGAGACGTCCTGTCATCATCAGGTGAGTACACAACTACTGAAGAGCCCAGTTTTTTTTCTTTATTGTGATTTCATTCCCCTGCCCCATATGGGCAGGGGAGGGCTGTCAGTGGCACAATCCGTCGCTCTTCAGCCGAGAGACACTACAACTAAAAAAAGAGTAAAATCATACATATATAAGGAGATAAAAAAGGGGAACATAAGACAGAGTAAGGGGACAAAATGGAGGTAAAATATACACTGACATGGAGACGTTCATGGGGGACAGTTAAAACAAGTCACCAGAAAGTTAAAAAACCACCACTGGCGATTCTTAAAACGCAGAGAAGACACTGAATACGCAGGCACAGTTCAAAGGTCGGCCATAGTAGTAAAAACACTCTGGAACAACATACTTAAAACCCGCTTAGAGCACACATTACGAACAATAAAATTGCCAGGTGGAACCTGCCGAGGGAAAAGGTCAGAGAGTAAGGAAAAGAGAGGAGGGCAAGGCGCAGCTGGGGAAGCGGCGGGATGAAGAGAGGAGGGGCATCAGTGGGTGCACGAAGAGGCAGGAGACATGTGGGCCGGCAGAGGAAAAGGGAAGGCAGGGTAGGAGGGGTGCAGAGACACTGGAAGGAGGCACAAGAGATGGAGGGGGAGTAGGAGGGCGAAGCCGCTCAGCAGGAGGGAGGGGGAGGAAAGGGAGCCCAGAGGAGGAGGCATGAAGAAGGGGTTAGAGTTGGTAGGCAGGGTAGATGTCAGGGCGAAGCTCATCATCCGGGAGGGGTAGACGGTGAAAGTTGTGTTGGGAAAGGAGATGGAGGGTGTGGAGATGGAGAGAGGGTGGGACACAACGCTAAAGGCGCGGCAACTGGTTGGGGGTTGAGAGGATGGGAGAAACCAGGGGGGGAGGGGGATCAAGGCGGCGGACAATATAGAGTGTGCGGATGTGTTCAAGGAAAAGGAGAAGGTGGGGGAAGGGGATGAGGTTGTAGAGGATGCGAGTCGGGGACGGAAGGCAGATGTGGAAGGTGAGGCGGAGCGCATGGCGTTCGATGATTTGGAGGGCTTGATAGAACTGGGGAGGGGCGGAAATCCAAGCGACGCTGGCATTACAGAGGATGGGGCGGATCAAGGATTTTTAGGTGTGAAGGATGGTGGAAGGGTGCAGACCCCACGTCCAGCTGGACAGGATTTTCAGGAGGTGGAGGCGGTTGTGAGCTTTGTTTTGGATGGTAAGGAGATGGGGAGTCCAGGTGAGGTGGCGGTCGAATGTGAAGCCAAGGTATTTGAGGGTAGGAGTGAGGTGGATAGGACAGCCATAAATGGTGAGATAGAAAACGTGGAGACGGAAGGAGCAGGTGGTGCAGCCTATGATGATCGCCTGGGTCTTGGAGGGATTAACACGGAGGAACCACCGGTTGCACCAAGTGGTGAATTGGTCATGGTGGGTTTGGAGGGAACATTGGGACCAATGAAAGGTAGGATAAAGGGCTAGGAAGGCAGTGTCATCAGCGAACTGGAGAAGATGAACAGGAGAGCGATGTTTGGGCATATCAGCAGTGTACAGGAGATAGAGTAGAGGGGAAAGGGCAGAACCTTGGGGCACGCCGGTAGAAGGGTCGAAAGTACGTGAGTTGGCATTGTGGATAGTCAAATAGGAGGGACGATCGGAGAGGAAGGAAGCAGCGAGATGGACAAAGTTGATGGGGAGAGCATAGGTGTGAAGTTTGAAGAGGAGCCCGGAATGCCAGACATGGTCATAGGCGTTCTGGAGATCAAGGGAAACAAATATAGTGGAGCGACAGGAGTTAAGTTGGAGGGAGAGAAGATTAGTAAGAAACTCCATGGCAGATTAAAACTGTGTGCCCGACCGAGACTTGAACTCGGGACCTTTACTTTAAGCTGTGAGTACCGGGCTTGAGTCGTGCTTCGGTAGCTCAGGTTGTAGAGCACTTGCCCACGAAAGGCAAAGGTCCCAAGTTCGAGTCTCGGTCGGGCACACAGTTTTAATCTGCCAGGAAGTTTCATATCAGCGCACACTCTGCTGCAGAGTGAAAATCTCATTCTGGAAGATTGGTAAGGTTAAGGAGCTGGTCGTCGGTGGAGAAGGAAGGCCAGAAGCCACATTGGGTAAGAGGAAGGAGGCAGTGCTGGTTAAGGTGGCGGTGAATACGGTGAGAGCCAATGGCTTCGAAGACCTTAGTGAACATGGAGGTGAGGCAGATTGGACGATAGGAAGAGGTATCAGAGGGGGGTTTCCTAGGTTTAGGGAACAGCAGGACACGGGAAGTCTTCCACAGGTCGGAGTAAAGTCCAGTGGAAAGAAGGACATTGTACAAGGTAGCAAGGACAGACAGGTAGGATGGAGGGGATTCCTTGAGGTGACAGTAGGTGACACCATCATGACCAGGGGCGGTGTTGCGTTTGGAGCGGAGGACAAGTGTGATGTCTTGTGCAGTGATGGGAGTGTTGATGTCTGAGGGGGGCAACCGATCCAAGTACTGGAAGGTAGGGGTGAGCGGGGGGACCGAGGTGTCAGCGCGGTCAAGGACGGTGGGGAAGAGGGAGTAATCAAAATGGGGATCGTCAGGAATGGAGAGGACCTCGGATAGGTGGGAGGCTAAATGGTTAGCCTTATTGAGGTTGTCAGGAAAGGGTCGTCATGGAGGATGGGTTATTGTGGGATGGGATGGCTACCAGTAAGGCGGGGGAAGGCTGACCAGTACTTGGAGGAGTTGACAGGGAGGGTGGGGTTGAGGCATGTGCATGTCTGGCGCTAGGCCCGGCGTTTCTTTGTTGTAAGGAGGTTCCAGATATGTCGCTGTAATTGCCGGTGGCGGGTGAGAGTATCCCGATCACGAGTGTAGAGGAAGGAGCGGTAGAGCCTGCGGGATTCATGCAGAAGAAGGAAACATAGGGTGGTGGGGGTGGATGAGTTTGGTAGGGACATGTGCCTCCACAGGGTCAGTGATGATCTTCTGATGGAAGGAAGAGGCATGGGTGATGTCATCAGGGTGGTGAAAAGAGAGAGGTTGGCTTTCGACCTGTAAGGCAATGGATTCCTGGTAGGCATCCCAATTGGCACGGTGGTAGTCATGGACAGACTTTGGAGGGGCAGCTGGGTGGGTGGCTGCAGTGGTGGGACGGGTAGAGGACATGGTGAGAAAGACAGAAAGATTGTCACAACTGACAGGATCGAGGACAACAACAGCGATGCGACCAAGGAGGTTGGGGGAAGCAAGGATAACATTGGGGGTGGAGTTACTTTCAGGATGGGTGTGCTGTGGGAGAGGAACAAGGTCACCATGGAGGGTAGCAAGGAACTGATGCCAACGCCGAAGGGTGGCAGGGTCACGTCTGTGGATGTTGAGGTCAGCAGCGATCACATAGGTGGAGAAGGTACGGTCAATATGGGAAATGAAGTCCAAGGGGATAGGAACTGGGGGGCGGATATAGATAGTGGCACAAGTGACGGTGAGGGAGGGAAAACAATAGGCTGAGGAGAAAGTGTTCAGTCGGGTCATTGAGGAGCGGCTGTGGCCGCACAGGGAGATGCCAGAGGTGGCCTATAGCGACCCCGCCTCTGGCTAGGGGAAGGGGATTGCAGTGCAGTGAAGGAGATAAGGGGAGGTGCGGACAACATGGTGGGGTTGGAAGAAAATTTCATTAAGGATGAAGGAGTCAATCTGGTGCTGGGAGAGGGTATGCATGAAGAGGTATTTGTTTGCAGGGAGGGAGTGAATGTTGAGGTAGAGGAGTCGATACTGTTGGCGTGCCAGGTGGTTGGAGATGGGAAAGGGTGCAGGAAGAGGAGAGAAGGGCTTAAACGAGGGTGTCGAGGCGGGTGAAGGTAAAGTGGGCCTGGTTGTGGGAGTACGTGGTGTAGGTGTTTAAGTGGAAAACAGAGCAGGCAGCAAGGGAAATCTGATGGAGTGTGTGGGTGCGCTGGAAGGGGTGGATGTTCTGCAGGACAATAATGAGGAACCGGATGATGCCTTCTGCTGTAGGGTGAGGGTGAAGGGAATTGTTAGGTTTGATGGGTGGGTCAATGGGTATACAGTGAGGAGGCTGGAGAGGAGGGGTGTGGAATGGTATCCATAGTGGGGTCAGTGGGAGGGGGGGTCGGCAGTGACTTTTTGGATGAGGGGGTAGAGGAGAGGTCGCCACTGGGCCGTTTGGAAGATTTTTTGGTGGGTGTGGCCTGAGAGGAAGGATGAGGGACTGGATAGATGGGGAAGTGGTGGGAGGCAGGGCTCTCCTGTGAGGCAGTAGCACCGGATGAGAGGGCAGGGCGCTCTGTGGCGGCGACTGTGGCGCGGCGGGCGGTGACTAGGGGGGGGGAAGGAGTGATAGTTGCAGGGGGGGAGGGGGGGAAAGTCGTCTCGGCGGGCGACAGGAGCTGGAGGGGGTGGGAGCAGGGGCAGAGGCAGGAGCAGGAGCAGCGGCAGCTGCAGTAGCAGGGGTAGCAGCGGGAGTGACATACGGGTGGGGATACAGTGATGGAGAGGAGGTAGATGGGGAGGAGACGGTGGGTAGGGGAGGTGGATGAGGCGGGTTAATCCCAGAGGAAGCACTCCATGACGTTACAGTGGGGGCAGGTGAAGGGGAGGTGTAGATGATGGTGGTAGTTGGGCGTCCATGACTGCAGGCGACAGCGAACACCGAGTGACGGCGGCAGCGGCGGCGTCAGAAGCGGAGAGCACCGTGAGACGGCGGCAGAAGAAGCGGCGAGCACCGAGAGACGGCGACCAGGCGGCGGCGGCGGCGGCGGCGGCAAGCACCGGGCAACGGCGACCAGACAACGGCTGCGGCGGCGGCGGCGGCGGCGGGCAGCAGTGACGGCGTGCAGACGTGCAACAACGCGACCGGCACGGTTGGGGCTCTTCCACGTCGAAGATACACCCTGAGAGTAGCCCAGGCAGTGCGAGTCCTCGATGAGGAAGTGAGGGAATCCAACCCTCGAATTAAGAGCCCAGTTGCAGTCGCGGTATTCCGAATCTCGCGCATTCGAAATGTACTGGCATCCTACAGCGAATGTCAGGTGTTGACATGCGCGGCATAGCCGAGTTGTACGTGCTGCCCTCGGTGGTGAAAATAAAAGATCATCTAGTCATTGAGTATCGAATGACGCTGTCGATTCCGCTGTGATTGTATAATTTTAATAACAGGATTCCAATTTTTATCTAGCTGAAAGCCGTTGTCACTATTTATAAGATTATCGGCAAGACGTATTTCCATTGATTCCTTGATAACGGAATCCCAAAATCCGGAAACCGGAGCTAAAATTTTTGTTCCATTGTATTCCATTGAATGTACCAATAAAATACAGTGCTCTGCTACTGCCGATTTTGACGGTTGCCGCAGACGGGTGTATCTCTCATGTTCTGTACATCGTTCATAGACAGTTCTTATCGTCTGGCCAATGTATGCAGAGCCACATTCACAGGGAATTTTGTAGACGCCTGCTTTCTTCAGTTGTACATCGTCTTTAACGGATCCAACCAGGGCCCGGTTCTTTGCTTGTGGACGGAAGATAACCTTGATTTTATTCTTCTTCAGTAATCGGCCTATTTTCGACGACACATTCCCGACGTATGGAAGAAACGCAATTGATTTAAAGTCTTCATCAGCGTCCTCAGTGCGCTGCTTCTTGTTATGACAGCTGCGCATGGCCTTTCTTATTTGGCGTGAAGTGTAGCCGTTCTCTTTAAAAACCTTCTCCAAGTGTTCTAATTCTGCGTGGAGGTTTTCATCATCCGATATTACATGCGCTCGATGTATTGAGGTACTGAGAACACCGGCTGTTTGTGCTGGGTGATGGCAGCTTGACGCCTGGAGATACAGATCTGTGTGAGTCGGTTTCCTGTACACATAATGTCCTAATGACCCATCATTTTTACGGCGTAATAGCACGTCTAGAAATGGTAAAGTGCCATCTTTTTCAATCTCCATCGTGAATTTGATGTTCTCATGTAATGAGTCAACCCGACCTGGTACGGATCCCACACTGATGAGCAATACTCAAGTATAGGTAGAACGAGTGTTTTATAAGCCACCTCCTTTGATAATGGACTACATTTTCTAAGGGCTCTCCCAATGAATCTCAACCTGGAACCCGCCTTACCAACAATTCATTCCATGTGATCATTCCACTTCAAATCATTCCGTATGCATACTCCCAGATATTTTACAGAAGTAACTGCGACCAGTGTTTGTTCCGCTATCACATAATCATACAGTAAAGGATCCTTCTTTCTATGTATTCGCAATAGATTACATATGTCTATGTTAAGGGTCAGTTGCCACTCCCTGCACCAAGTGCCTATCCGCTGCAGATCTTCCTGCATTTCGCTACAATTTTCTAATGCTGCAACTTCTCTGTATACTACAGTATCATCCTCGAAATTCCGCATGGAACTTCTGACACTATCTACTAGGTCATTTATATATATTGTGAAAAGCAATGGTTCCATAACACTCCCCTATGGCACGCCAGAGGTTACTTTAACGTTTGTAGACGTCTCTCCATTGATAACAACATGCTGTGTTCTTTTTGCTAAAAACCTCTTCAATCCAGCTACACAGCTGGTCGGATATTTCGTAGGCTCTTACTTTGTCTATCAACCGACAGTGCGGAACTGTATCGAACGCCTTCTGGACGTCAAGGAAAATGGCATCTACCTGGGAGCCTGTATCAAATATTTTCTGGGTCCCATGAACAAATAAAGCGAGTTGAGTCTCACACGATCGCTCCTTTCGCAATCCATGTTGATTCTTACAGGGTAGATTCTGGGTTTCCAGAAATGACATGATACGCGAGGTACCTTCTAAAAAAGTATCTTCTAAAATTCTACAACAGATCGATGTCAGAGATATAGGTCATTGCGAGTTAAATAAGTATCTATTTATTGTAATCATCGGTAAGCCACATTAATACGTACTGTGGGATGCCGCCTGCCATGTTGCTGGTTATACCAGGGCAAACTATACGAATACACCACACGCTCACCGCATTTGGTGTCAGTCTCATCTCCCGTAGGCACGATGATAACCGGTGTCCCCGGTTCCTCTTCTCGATGCCCAGGTGTCATAGCAATTACCCCTTACCACCGAGGACATTGTTTTATCGGCGGATGGTTACAATGAACGCACCTGGCTGACCATTGCCAGTTCTCATCGGGTCGGCAGTCCCGCCGGCCCAATTATCGAGTGCAATCGCTGATACCTCCATTGGTGCTCCTTTTGGCCTGGTGATGTCTACACCGAGCCACGACCAGAGTCTTCACTTTGCATGTCGTCCGAGTTCTGGGGCTGACATCGGCCATACCCGCGGCTCGCAGCCGCTCCCACATTACGTACGCCACCTCAGCGACCCATCTTGTAAAGCCTATCTTCGACCTTATCCATAGCAGCTACATTACCTCCTAGTTGCTACGAGCTTCCTCCTTGTCACCTTGTCAGGACCTCTCTTCCTAACCGTCCCCAGGTCCTACCGCTCTCCATGGATGCTGCCGCCCCAATCCTTCCAGTGTCATATGAGTGCCTGTCAGCGGATTGTAAACAAAAGTGTTGATTCAAGTCTGAATGAAGGCTGCATTATATTCCATTTACTATAAATGAGGCTCCTTTATTTACGCTACCTGGGGCTTGTTAGTTGACGTGGCTCTTTCTGCCATGACGCAAAACTTCTCAACGAGGTCGAGGATTTAGTCGAACTAGTTACTGTTAGACATTTTTGTACTTAGCGTGCTCACTAAGTTCATTTATCCAGCTATCGTTCCATATTCATTGTACTGTCCTTTTCTTTGTGTATTTTCTGTGGAACTGATAGAAGTTCCGACTCAAAACTCTGGGCAGCACTTGTTCTCATCACCGTTACCGCCCTCCAGTGGGCACTTTGGCTTTCTTCATGACGATTTTTCCCAGATAACCCAATCATGGAGGCCTTTTCCCGTTGGCCCCATCATTGCTACAGTTGACGCCCTATATGGTCATCGGGACTGTCGGGTCGAGTGGCCAACGATGATCAAGCATTGTTTCTCATCAGCCACTGATGAGCCGTCAGCTCACTGATCCAAGGACACATCCTCCTGTCGTAGACGCTTCGCCTTGGAGCTTCACTGCCCCTTTTTAGGGGGTGGGGGGAGGGGTTCAATGGTATGCAATATAGACGTGACCGTGGGATGTCACCTCTCCATGCAGCAAAAAATGCAGGTTAAACTTCATGACCAAAACATAGCACACCACGATTATTGTCAAATGTATCTCCCACAGCAACCACAGTGACACGTGGCGACAGCTTTAGGCTTTTCCTTATATGCAATAAGAGGACCACGTTCTAACCAAGAGAAACACTCCCTCACCATAGCAGAACCTCCTCTGTACTTCGTTGTCGGTGCTGCACACATTCACAGGTACCATTCTTCTGGTATTCAGCATACTCAAACCCTTCCATGTGGTCTTTTCCAAACACCTTCTGTCTGCTGGCGTCTCTCTTTACGTGAACCGAAGGATCGCTTAGCATTGACTACAGAAATAATAGCTCGACCGGTGTACCATATTGTTTTTAATCCCTACAGATAGTTACTGTAGTAACTGGACTTTTGATACCACTTTGTAACTCAAGAGGGATTTCTCCCCAGATTTAATACAATCTTTTACCTTCTTTAATACAAGACGGTCACTGTGCATTGGTCTATGAAGCCCCTGCCTGATGTTGGCTAAACTGTGGCTCTTCCGATACATATCTAGTTCACAATCGCATCAACAACAGTCGACATTGGCACTTTTGCAAGGTGCAACCGCCTCCAATTTTACTGGGAGGTCCACCCCTCATGACATCTAGTGGTCGATTCTGCGTTGCGTAACCGTGTCCAATTACTTTTGTTGAGATATTGTGTTACTGCAATCGATACTGAGTGGAATCCTGCGACTGGAACAGCCATTCTGTTCCAGTTGCTGGGCTTGATTTACCCGTAAATAGATGAATATTTATTTTAGCCTTAACTATGACAAACATGTACATCATCACAGGAATTTCACGGAACTCATTTAAGGAGAGCGAGTTTAATGACGAAATCTAACAAAGTTAAGCCTACATTTTCGGAGACTGCCTTTGAGGCATATGACAACTGCGGTGAAAGTTTGGATTGACCAGACTCGAACTCTGATAATGAGGGAATGGCCATCTTCCTTGGAATACAGGGCAAGTTATAAAGCATGGTTAATGTTCTTAGAAGATTTCTTGGTTTGCTCACCAATCTATGCCCCTGAACGAATTTCAAGAAAAGAGGCGCAATTTTGTATAAGGGGAGCCACAGCAAGCTTCCTTCGAAAGGCTGAAGGAAGCCTTCATTGTATCGACATTATTTGTGTAGTGAGTTCTATGGGACGTGAAATGTATGTAGTTTTTAAGATTGTGATGTTCTTTTATAACAGTCACCACATAGGTGAATATTATGTAAATACACGCAGGAGCAGTGTGACCTGTGGGAAGAATGCGGCTTCGATGAGTTTTTATAAAACACTTGGTAATGTTGGTACAGTTGTACAATAAACAAAGGAAAACAGACAGCTGCAGGTGACGCTAAATGGTTTCAACAATTCATCTTAACTGTGGTCTCAATGAAAAGGTGAAAAGGGTCAACCGTATTTATTGAAAGATGGGATGTTTAAATGTAGAATACCGAATCATCACTGCCCTAGGAGTTCAGTTACCGCCGAACATATTCCGGTGATTTTTTACTACAGTCGTCTGTCACCAATGAGCTGAGCAATGGGGGCGGGCTAAAGGGTGTATACCAAACTCGTGCCAAAGTTCATGAGCAGTTTGTTGGAAAGGGTTTCAGGGAAGAAGTGCGGTGTATCCTCTGAGAGGAATACGGAACCCCAGCTCTTTGGAGGACTGTAGCGGAGGCTGCAACAGCTCCGTAGCCGGCAGGAAACTGGCTTTTCGATCAGTGCTCGTGTTCGACGTCCCTGCGGTCGCAGCCACGGGCACCATCAGTCACTCGGCAGCCGTCGATAACAAGTGGGTGCAGCGCGCGCGGGCCTGTTGCCAAACAATAACACGGCACGTCAGGGCGCGCCCTTTCATCTGGCGACCGCCGCCGGCGACTGACGGCGCCACGATTAAGCTCTCACAGCCCCGCCTTGGTAGCGGGCCCTGCGTGCCGCACGCTGCACAAAGCCCGCGACGGGGCACTCGCAGCAGCGCCTGGCGCCGGTGTTGCCATCGCCACGCCCTACGTTCGTGGTCAGACTGCGAGGTGGAGAATAATCGAGGTGAGCAGTCAATATAGAGAAAAATAGTGCTATACGTTAGACCGCCGTAGGCACATTACTCATTCACTCGGCTCCAGCGCGCAAGCTAGAGAGCGAATAAACTTCACACCGCTTGGCGGAAATCGCCGCAAATAACGGGCACTAGTTCGCCTCATGGCGTTATCAGTTCCTCGGTGTGTATGGCCGCACAGGTTTCCCGTGGCTGGGTCCGCTAGCGCATAGGTCGCGCAATCGCAGACTGCACATGCTTTATGCGCTCCCTTTACCTCCACCCCCCCCCCCCCCAACCCTCACTATACTTCGTCATCCAATGGGGCGTTGCTACCGCACATGTTTGCTTCTCAGAGTGCTAGGGCCACGAAACTATTCGTTCCCACTCTGCAGTAAGTGATCGTCACCGTGAAGTTATGTGATACCAATTGATACGGAGAGCTGAATACATGGCTCCGGAATGTGGACCTATTGCTCTCCCATATCCCTGCCTTTCGGTTGAGTAGCTCCTGTGAAATCTCTGTATTCTTCAAATATTTTAGAGGAGAGAGATCTAGAATAGCAAAAGAAGTGATTTGAGGGAAATGTTCCGAATTTTGATAACCAAATGAAGGATGGGAAGTGGTCAAATGGGGTGTCAAACTCACCAGCGTGAGGCCAATTTTTGAAAATTGAATTGCTAGCAAGTCATCTCGATAATAAATGTATTACATGTCATGCATTCTGAACAACAATTAAGAATAAAAAGAAAATCGAAAGAGGAGTTCAAAATTTTTTGCCATGATTTGCATAGAGGTAAGAAATATAACAGAAATCATATTCAGCAAATCAGGGACGATTGAGCACTTAAAATTCAGTGTTCTCCATATTCAGTGTTCTCAATGTTTATAGTTAGAAACTATCACACTGGTCTTCGGTCCCTCAGTAAATAAAATTTGCTTAGGTTTTATTGTGTTGTCCACTGGACTGCATCTTTCACACACCTGTTACTGTGAGTAAGACACCAGCCTACCACTTTAACCAATAGACAGTAATACACTCAATGGGTACGTAAAATGTATGGAATGTAGCTGCTTCAAAGCGGCAGTTTCAGAGATAAAATTAACCGTGTGGAGGAAATTATGTACATAAATGGAAACATGTGAAATATTTCAGTGAAGCGGTAGACTGACATATCTCTTATGTCGTTGTCATTAAATCAAATTATCCTAATCCGTGTTTATTTTTACTGGCGAATACTTAAATCTGAAATACGGTTGGCGTCAGGGATTGCAAAGATCGAGGAGCTAATACGTCGTAATTTTTCTCTCTCTGTGCATTTAACTTCACGTCCCATGTTACTTCTTTGTTTAAAAAAATTACTTTCATTGGCCAATGCTTGGCAAAACCGTGATATTAGTGAGGTGTTTCTTATGTGGATTTCGTGCTGAGCAGAAAGGAAAAATTGAAACATCGTACACTTCTGGATAGAGACACGGAAGCCGGCATTGTGATTTTGTAGATGTGGAGATGTAGACACTCTGCCAGAGGGATGCAGAAGAGGACTCTCTGACTTTGGAAATGTGGTGGATAGTAGACTAGTCTGGTGTCACCACCAGACACCACACGTGCTAGGTGGTAGCCTTTAAATCGGCCGCGGTCCGTTGTAATACGTCGGACCCGCCTGTCGCCGCTATCAGTGATTGCAGACCGAGCGCCGCCACACGGCAGGTCTAGTCTAGAGACCCTCTAGCACTCGCGCAGTTGTACAGCCGACTTTGCTAGCGATGGTTCACTGTCTACATACGCTCTCATTTGCGAGACGACAGTTTAGCATAGCCTTCAGCTACGTCATTTGCTACGACCTAGCAAAGCGCCATATTCAGTTACTAGAATTCATATCTCAAGAATGTATTCCGAACAGATAATATTGTGAATCATGTACTGTCAAGAGCGACGTTCGTCATTAATGGATTAAAGTTAAGCATCAAACTAATTTCGTCCTCTTTCTGAATTCTGATTTCGTGTCATGTTCCAGACCTCACGTCAGTATAGTTCATCCCTCCTCACGCCAGCCTGCGTGAGCTAAAACGCGTGCACTTCGGCCTCCACTAGCAACACGGTGTTGGCTCTTCTGCCAACGCAGTAACTTGCACATTTGAGGCTCATCCCATCACACAGCAGGTGAGAAATAGAGTGGCCATACGTGGCACCTGACAAAGCAACTTGTCAAGTTCGGTGAGAATGTCTGGCAGCACAGCTTACCTAGGAACAGAGCAGTTACGTGTTTTCTGGTGCATTGATTTAAAATTTGAAGAGGTTCCCTGGTTTAATAAGTGGTCAGGTATTTGAGGTACCACCAATGACAAATCAGGATTTGTCATTTACATGTAGATTTCATGTATTTCTTCCACGATTTAAGCAATCAATGCAAGCTCATCTGCGATTATGCCCTTGAGAATGACCTGTTGAGAAAATGGTCAGTACTATCTGAGTTTTTCCTTGTGTGCACTGACAAATCTACCCAGGTCTGGCTTAAATTTGTTTCAGTGTTCATAATTGGCGGTTTCTTTCTCTTTGTATTTGGTTAATCAGATTAGTGTGTAATTATTGGTATCCTATTTACTTATGTGCTCTCAAGGATTGATCGTCGTACGCTGAGGCCAAATATGGCTTAGATTTTTAATTCAGTAGTTAGATGAATCCACTCCTAATTATTGACTCTTGTAGGTTTTAATCAGAACCAATGTCCGGGACTCTCTTTTTACCAATGCCGTTCCGTTCATCTCATCCAATCTGCTGCACAACAGATTCATTTCCGTATGAGTTTATTGGAAGCGATCTGTCTCTCATCCGGTCCAACTGGTGCAGATCTTTATAGCAGCCAAAAGGCTTGTTAGCTCGTTCAGGATTCGATCATTTTGGATGTTCTGATATGCAGTTAGAGTTTCTCGCATTAAAATGAAGGAATCTGTGAGGATTCGCATCCGAGACATTTTCAATTAACTGACCGCTTTTTGCGTAGTAATGAGAGACATTAGTGAGGATTCACTCGGATGGAGTTTTCACTGAATTCTGAGTAATCCTTTAAATAAATATTGCAAAACTGGGAAACTTTATTGAAGCTGCTGGAGCATTTATTTTAATCTTTTCCTTAATCTTCTCCTTTTGTTGTGTTATGTTTATGTGTTCTGGTATATTTTGATGCTGTACCAGTGTTTTATAAGATTTTCCAACTGTCTCTAGTTTGTGAAACTTTAATGACACATCGTGTTAGGTTGTGTGTTGATTAAGAGAGCAGTGCCGGAATTTAGCTTTGCATTAAAATATAAACGAATGGGGACGATGAGTCAGACTGGGGTGAAAGGAGAATTGCAGGGAAAAGATCAATTAAAAAATAAAGGATAGTGGACTATTGACAATTTTTTGTTATATGGCACTTAGGTCAAATCTGCAAAAAAACGACTCAGTCACTGACCTAACTGAATTTAGAGGACACACTAGAGAAATGGATAGTGGCCTGCACACATTTTAGTGAGTATTAAGTAATACGTTGGAAAATAGTACCCCATGGACTCAATCAACCCCGGAGTTCTGTTCAACGTGTGGAGTATTTGGACGTCTCACCAGTGACAGTGCAGAGTCGGCTTGGTTAGCCAAGCGACACAAAAAGTATGTGCGCCTAGTGACTGAGGAGCAGTTGGACCAGCAGCAACAGGTTTTTTCTAGGAATCGAAAACGGAGGGGCAATTTAGTTTATTGAGCGTGTCCGCGCAGTGTGTCGGACTAGGGTCTTTGTAAGGGATTTTGTTTGTGTCGGTGATATGAGGACATGCTGACTATAATTAAATATTATTTTTTCGTGATACAGTTTTCGGGTATTGTCTGAATGTTGTTGATTCTTTGTAACGCGAATAATAAATACATAATGGCGCAAAGTACGGTAAATCTGTGGCGCGGGATTAGCCGAGCGATCTAGGGCGCTGAAGTCATGGACTGTGCGGCTGAGCTCGGCGGAGGTTCGAGTCCTCCCTCGGGCATGGGTGTGTGTGTTTATCCTTAGGGTAATTTAGGTTAAGTAGTGGGTAAGCTTAGGAACTGATGGCCTTAGCAGTTAAGTCCGATAAGATTTTACACACATTCTAAGGTAAATCTGAGAGAGAACCAAAGTAAAAACTCACTATTTTATTTTACGATTTATTTCTTGAAGCGGAAAAGAGGCTTTGGTGGCACAGGAGAAGATCATTTTTCTCTTATTCTCAGGTATTTGAACTCTGAACCTTGCATTTTTGCCTTTCCGTGTTACCGTCTATGAGAGGTTAACTATTTTCTTGATCCTTTTAATCATCATTACTTACTGGAGCGGTTCGAACCTTGTGATTCCAATAGCTTATGTAGTGCAACTAGACAGAAATATGGTACTGCAATACACGGAGACTCAGTCGGTGTGGCCAGGTGTCAAAGAGAATGCCTCGGAAAGGTGATGGAACGATTGAAAGTTAAAATAACCCTTGTACCAAGTGTGGGAAGTGTAGATGTCAGCGAACGGGAATACGTTCCTAAAGAGTGGCCACCGAGACACCGTTTTGAATTGCTGCGTGGCTAGACTGCAAAGAAACGACGAGGCTGTGGCCAGAAACATGCGATGCACAGCTTGGCGAGTCATTGGCGTAGTGCGTTGCAGGAAAGATTCAGACAGGACATAATGGTAGTCCAGAATGTAGAAGGATCTGATTTCCGTAGTACGGTGAAGGTTTCTCTTTTTTTTTTTCAGTTTCTCGGCGCCCCTTTCAGCACCTCGGAAATCACAGGCAGGGTTACGTTACAGGTAGCTCTGCAGAAACTACAAGGTTGTGTAACAAAAGCCTGGAAGAATTTCAAAGCCTACTGCCAGAGTTTCCGTATGCGAGCTGCGGAGAAGCGGATGGGCGTGATAGCAAAGACTTTTTCTCGTATTAATTCAAGGCAACAGGAAAATGGAAGACATGGTTGCGAGTGACATGCTTGACGCAAGGGTTGACATGACAGTAACACGAGGAGTCACTGGAAATGTCTGCATCAGGATGGAGAGTGTCTCGACAGAGTGACAGCATTAAACCATGTGACTGTTACCGTACTCAACATGAGTGTATGTAGTGTCTATAATCTTTTATTATCTGGCAGTTTTCTCTTTGAAGGTCTTAAGTAGTAATCTTATTCCCTTTCCTCTTCAATATGAGTGTAATTATTGATATGGATTGAGGAGACGGTTTGCAAATTTCCTTGTGTCCACAATTCCTGGTTCTCGTGTGGAGTGATGGCTGTGTTTCTGTATTTGAGTTGACGAGAACGTTGCTAGACCAGTGTGTGAGTTTGACAGGAACATTGTTTAGCTGGTTAATAGATGCATTTTCTCCATTTGTTTCGATGCTGAAGATAGCTATAATTGGTGTTACTTTTTTCCACCGTGGCCATAATTTTTGTTCTTCATACTTTCTTCTTTGTTCCTGTGAACCTAACTCCTCTTTTGTCTTGTTAGTTACAATTTATGACTGCTTAATTATGTAAGATATTCATGGGACGAGTTCTGGCCCTTGTTAGTTATTGGTTGATGAAATGACGTATATTTTCTTGTATGTGTAATTGTTTTGGGTAAGTCTGCGAGGGATGGATTTTATTTGCTTTATTCCCTGCTCTGTTATTCTCTATAGTGTTTTCTTTGGTAAATTTGTTTTTTCTGTTTCTGACGACTATGAAGTTATTATATCCTGGCCAAGGGTACATTCCATTCTTATTTTTGGGAAGGCTGATGTGTGTCCTAAAGATCGAGAGAATGTAATCGACGGACGACGTATGCACCGCTTAGTTTTGATACTGTTGGTGCCAAGTGGATGCTTGTTTTGCTGACGAAATTCACGAGAAAAGTGTTATCTCGTGTATATAGTCAAATGAAGGCGTAGAGTTCGCTTCAGTCCAGTCATTATGGGTTTCATGATGTTTTCTATTGTCCAATTTTAAATCAGGTTCTGCATTCTTATATTTTAAGTGCCGTTATTAGATGGAAGGAAGAAATGATTTAGTCGTCGCTGTTTCGGAGACGAAGTAAGGTTGTGTTTTATTAACGTCCATGCCTGATGAGCGTCTAGTATAAGGGGATTTTTGCAGTTTATTGATGTCCAGTGTCAGAGGCATGTGTGTGCCCTTTTAGAAACGGATGGCATTTTTTTGTGTTTTTGTTTAGGAGATCGGAATGTTTTGTGAGACAGTGTCTTGTCTTACGTAGATTAGAAGGAACGACCAGGACTAAGCTTATGGGGTACCAAATATCAGCGACCAGCCACTTGTAGCTTAACCGCAGACGAAGTAGAATAATAAACCCAAGCTGAATTAAACGTAATGTTTTTTTGTCCTCTAAGTAGCCTTGTATGGGCTGTCGCTATGCATAGAGAGCAGAGTCACTGGGAAATTCGATTCCTCTGGGAAAGGCATGCAAGAAGCAACCTTTCTTTTGCGGAATGTTACTTCATAGGTGATGGTGTTGAGGCGTCTATGGGATTGTTGAAGACTGATGCTGGACATATTAAATAATGCCAACTCATAGAGAAAAGGTAACCAGCAGTGAAAATAACCATACAAATAGGCAGCAACCTGAGTTAATACTGCTCCTCCCTGTATCGAGGAACCAGTTATTAATAAAGTAGATGTGACTATGTACTTAACTGATGATCAATGGTTTGACTTGAAAAGTACTTTTTAAAGTATTCAATTATCTTTCAAGAGAGGCACAGCATAATATTTAGTTACAAATGCCATCTTAATAACATCTCACATGAAACCTTCAGTCACAATTTTTACTCTAGTCTGTGGGCAAGAACACCTGTTGTCACCAAAGAGTTTCTAAAAAGTGTTGTATTGGAACATACTATAGCTTGATATCTGCACTAGGGAGACCAGGAGAGAATGTTAAGTTGGTCATAGATGCCAGAGTTGGTAACATAGTCCTTTAATCTGAGCGGACCAAACCAAGAAACATCGAGGAACAATTCCATGGCTTCCCTGGAATTAAATTTCTGGCTAGTGTAGGTATTTGTGTCTGTCCTAGGCAGATTACCTTATCTGAGGAGACACAAAAACATAATGCTGTTATCTGTGCAGGTAGAGGCTACAAGTTTAAGATGTTAACTTTTCCCTCGCCCTCACTTCAGGTCTATTTATTTCAGCACTGCGCTCTTTACTGGGAGCAGACTTTCATGTCGGCGTATCCCCATTTGTGGACGACTTAGTAATAGCAAAACAAACATGGCAAGATTATATTTGTCTTATAGAGAAAGACTTCTGTAGGCCAGAATAAATGGCAACTCACAAAACTCAAAATCCTGGCTAGAGACATTTGATCACACCCCATTGAACAATTCCAGACCATGATAAAATAAATCAACGATTTCCAATCCTTCAGATCAAGAAACAACTGAAGAAACTCCTTGGGTTGGCCTATTTCTTTAGAAGACTTATGCGAGACCAGATATTAAACTGTGAACCTATGTTCAATTTGCCAAGAAAATAGTAACCTGATACAGGTCAAAAGATTGAGAAATGGCTTCAGCTGAGGTTAAACAAGGTTTTGTAAGTTGTAACATGCTGCATCACCAAGATATATCACCTGACTATGGGGTTGCAACTGTTTCAGGTGTAAAATGTATAGACTCTCCTCAATTTATTGGAAGTCATTGCGCTAGCCTGGGTGTTAAAAAAGTTTCATTAATACCTTGCAGACAATCATGTGAAAGTATACTGTGCTAAGCTTTCTACTGAATTGCAAGCTACTGCATGATCAGTTGGTGAAGTGGTCTCTGGCGCTCCAAGAATATAACATCTTGTGAAAGGTGAAAAAAATATACTAGCACAAGCACACTCTGACTCACCAGAACAATTACAAGGTGTGCTACAACGCGCTGAGCAGTCTTCAGACGTTAGAATTTTATCAGTGACAGATATGACACATGAACGTGGGAAAAAATACAGGTAGTAACGTGATGTAGGGTACAATTATACTACAGTTGTCAAATAACCCATGAGCAAATCTTACAGAGCACAATGTGATTAATATGATATCGTATTTTATCACAACGGTTCTAAATCTGGTCATTAGCGTGTGTGCACTCTATCAGGTTGCCAAAACAAAGTAACATGGTCTATGCACCATGTATGAGGACACTTTGCTGTTACAAATTCTACAAGTAAAATTAATTTATTCTGTCACTTCTGAATATAAAGCAGAAGGTGCAATAGATCTAAATGGCATGTTTGGTCTGTCATGAGGCATTACCTAAATGCTGTAAGAGCGAGTTACATGCCGTTATAGCCAACAGCCCCTTATAAATTATAGCAACCGTCGTATGTGAACCCCTTCCATAGGCCAGTGCCACAAAAGTATATTCATTAGGCCAGAGTTCGTATTTGACAGTGTCTGTGGAGTCAGTGCAATGTTCCTCCGGACATAGATGTCCCATTGACGGCTTTCCTTACTGTTCCCACAATTATCTGACTATCATTTGTTTTCTTGTCAGCCTTTCTTGGGTTTGGGTTGAAATACATTAGTGCAATCTTTGTGTTTGACAATGTCTTTAATGTTCGATGGAATGTTCCTTCGGATATGTATATCTGAAGGAACAGACACTGCTGACGATTTATAGCTGTATTAAATCACGAAATGTATTTCAAAATTGGGAATATGGTACAGCAATAGCTACACAAATTAGTAGAAACAAATTAAAGTTTGTGATGAACTGGAACTCAAGACTAGATTTGCCGGTCTAAACATTCATTTGCGAAGTAACATTGCATTGGAGTTTACAGACGTTGACAAATAGAGACAATGAACAAATTTATTTCATGCCAAGGCCAAAAACATATACATTAGCTGTGCATGAAATTTTCAGGACTCCCTAGAAATGAGGTTTCATGGGAGGAGAAATGAGACAGGCAGTGGTAACGCTGAACATATAGAGCTGCACATGGAAATAAAAATTTTGCAAGCTGTCGAAAGTAACGAACTTTAATGTCGGCGAGAGAGTACAAACCAGTAAGTTGTCTCTCCTTAATAAAAAATTAAATTATGGCAGCTGTTGTACGTATACAGGTCAAATTACTAGCATACTACTTGCGGGAGCTTAATTACTTATCCATCCAGGAAGTAACAGAATCAAGGGGCGATACTCTCAAGGGGATCTGGAAAGATGGTTCCCATAATGTTTTGTACTCGTTGGTGTAGAAAGTTATGTATCGAAATGTAGATGGTGTTTACTGTAGAGTTAAACTTCATAGCTGAACATCTTAAATGCAATGTACGAAATTAGATGTGGAGGCACGTGACACCAACATGTGTTTACTGCACAAAATATGTACTGCTCAGAAACAGTCTGGAAATCTTGTAAGGAGGTTCCACAGTAGGTTGTGCTGAGAAGTAGTTGTTAAGGAAAAAGTTCAACAAGTTCTAATTTACTTAGCATTGAAGTTAGTCAATCAGGTCGCTGCGCCTGAAAAGTGAAGCACCTGTGTACTCTAAATGCGGTAATGCACAGACGTCTGTGGGTCCGTGAATTACCACTCGTTCAAATTCTCATTATCATTAAAATGTACTTTTTGGTAGATGATAAATATGGCTTAGGAAACCAAACGAAGGAAACGTTGGGCGGTATTGTCTCTGGCAGGCTGCCTGTATTAGTGTCGGCAACTATATGAATTAGTGAACGTCTGACAGGAATGGGGGAAAGAAATAGAGTTGAAGAAGAATGGGTAGCTTTGAGGGATGAAATACTGAAGGCAGCAGAGGATCCAGTATGTAAATAGACGACGGATAGTAGAAATCCTTTGGTAACACAAGATATATTGAAATTAACTGATGAAAGGAGAAAATATAAAACTTCAGTAAATGAAGCAGGCAAAAAGGAATACAAACGTCTCAAAAATGAGACCGACAGGAAGTGCAAAATGGCTAAGCAGGGATAACTAAAGTACAAATATAAGGATGTAGAGGCACATCTCACTAGGGGTAAGATAGATACTGCCTACAGGAAAATTAAAGAAACTTTTGGAGAAATGAGGAACACTTTTATGAATATCAAGAGCTCAGATGGAAACCCAGTTCTAAGCAAAGAAGAGCAAGCAGAAAGGTGGAAGGTGGAAGGAGTATATAGAGGGTCTGTACAAGAGCGATATACTTGAGGATAATATAATGGAAATGGAAGAGGATGTAGATGCTGATGAAATGGGAGATATGATACTGCGTGAGGAGTTTGACAGAGCGCTGAAAGACCTAAGCCGAAACAAGGCCCTGCGGAGTAGACCACATTCCGTTAGAATTACTGATAGCCTTGGGAAAGCTAGCCCTGACAGAACTCTACCATCTGGTGAGCAAGATGTTTGAAACTGGCGAAATACCCTCAGACTTCAAGAAGAATATAATAATTCCAGTCCCAATGAAAGTAGGTGTTGACAGGTGTGAAAATTACCGAACTATCAGTTTAATAAGCCACAGCGGCAAAATACTAACACGAATTCTTTACAGACGAATGGGAAAACTGGTAGAAGCCGACCTCGGGGAAGATCAGTTTGGATTAAGTAAAAATGTTGAAACACCTGAAGCAACACTGAGCCTATGACTTATCTTAGAAAATAGATTGAGCAAAGGCAAACCTATGTTTCTAGCATTTGTAGAGAAAGCTTTTGACAATGTTGACTGGGATACTTTCTTTCAAATTCTGAAGGTGGCAGGGGCCAAATACAGGGAGAGATAGGCTATTTACAATTTGTACAGAAACCAGATGGCAGTTATAAAAAGTCGACGGGCAGTGGTAGGGAAGGGAGTGAGACAGGGTTGTAGCCTATCTCCGTTGTTATTCAATATGTATATTGAACAAGCAGTAAAGAAAAAAAAAATTCTGAGCAGGAATTAAAATCCACGGAGAAGAAATAAAAACTTTGAGGTTCGCCGATGACATTGTAACTCTGTCAGAGACAGCAAAGGACCTGGAAGAGCAGCTGAACGGAGTGGACAGTGTCTTGAAAGGAAGATATGAGATCAACATCAACAAAAGCAAAACGAGGATAGTGGAATTTAGTCGAATTAAATAGGGTGATGCCAAGGATATTAGATTAGGAAATGAAACGCTTAAAGTAGTAAAGAAGTTTTGCTATTTTGGGTGCAAAATACCTGATGATGGTCAAAGTAGAGAGGATTTAAAATGTAGACAGGCAATGGCACGGAAAGCGTTTCTGAAGCAGAGAAACTTCTTAACATCGAGTATAGATATAAGTGTTAGGAAGTCGTTTCTGAAGGTGTTTGTATAGAGTGTGGCCATGTACAGAAGTGAAACGTGAACGATAAATAGTTTGGACATGAAGAGAACAGAAGCTTTCGAAATGTGGTGCTACAGAAGGATGCTGAATATTAGCTGGGTAGATCACATAAAGAATGAGGAGGTTTGTGGCACACCTTGACTAGAAGAAGAGATCGGTTGGTAGGACATGTTTTGAGGCATCACGGCATCACCAATTTAGTATTGGAGGGCAGCGTGGAGAGTAAAAGTCGTAGAGGGAGACCTAGAGATGAATACATTAAGCAGATTCAGACAAATGTAGGTTGCAGTAGGCACTGGGAGATGAAGCTTGCACAGGATATAGTAGCATGGAGAGCTGCATCAAACTAGTCTCAGGACTGAAGACCTCAACAACAACAACAGCCTGTGAAATCTAATTTACAAGTATGTATGGTGAATAGCCGCAGGTAAAAAACTTACACTAAATGATTACGACCGTATTTGGTACTCCTATTAAGAACTGTTAATAAATACTGTGGAGGTAAGAACCAGCAGCTTCCTATTGGGAAGGAGCCGTTATCCTGTTTTGCCACGAGGAAACTATTGCTGCTGTATCTGTTTTCACACTGCATCTGAGGTACTGGATGACGATTCTGTGATCCATACGTCTTATCATTATGAGGCTCGTCAGGTGAATCAACACACTACACTCTAGACTGGAGTATCGGCACCTTACACAACTACTTCGATCTATATCATGGTAAACCCCTTGTAATGACAGAACATTTCCGTGGGGGGCGGGGAGGGGGGGGGAACCTACAAACTAATATGTGAAAAACAGTTTAATGATCCCACGTTCTCCACTAGGTAAATAACTCGCAATCAAGACGAAGAACAACATTATGTGAGAACATTGTCCATTGTCTGAATAATTAAAACAAAGAGGAAAGACTTTCAACCCAAATGAAAATCATCAGTCTGAACGAACTTGTCCTTATACGAACATTGAAACGTGCATATCTGAAAATACTGTAATAAATATAACATATATAAAAAATTAAATGTCTCGTGAGGTACAAGGATCGTCTTGCAGTTTTCCCTAGTTCCCTGCAAGAATTTACTAAGTTCTGGAGAAGTATATAGCAATTTTTATCCCAGGGTGAAAGATACAATACGATCTCACGAGCAGCCAAACAAAAAGAGATCATAATTAATTCTGTTAACATGTTTAACAAAAGTGCTGTGTAATTTACTGACTTCAACACATTTGTTTTCTGACACGTTATCGCGATTTACATAGATGTTTAATGTATATGAAAAACTGACAGACTTGTCAATGACCGAATGAATTGTATATTGTGTAGAATTTTGTGATTTGCTATAATAGTTATCTTTTCTTTCGGCTGACGTGAGTATGAATCAAGAGGCGCTTTGCGTCCTTGTTGGTCTTCGTGATATAGTATAATCTGTTCACCTTTGTTAAAAGGACTCGGCGTTGGTGATAATTTTAATGACTTTGTTTGCTACGTGAACGCATTATAGTCGGTGTATTTCATCAAAAAAAGTAATACCAAGCCGTGTGATTTATCCTAGTGGTAACCAACAAATACCACTCGACGGCTTTAAATTTAACAAAGGTGGAATTCAGGGTCATTTGGAAGTTATAATTTTAAATTACTACGCTCTTGTTAGTCTCCTTTCAGAAATCAGATATCAGTTTTTAAAATAAGCCGGGCGACTAATTTATTGTTAGCTGTTACTATCCTATTATGTTGCTGGCTTCTTGTCTGTAGGATAGCGTCGTTTCTTGCAGTGTTGTATTTATTGGTAAACAATAACAAAGAGACCGAAAAGGAATCATCCTCTAGCACTACATTTTGTAAACTTAGTCGAAATTACAGCTCAGTCGAAAGCGTTCTACTACTTACCATGAGAATAAATTGGTAATTAAAAGAAATATTCAGACTATCCGGCCATACAATAACAGTTTTACGAAAAAGATACTTTATTATGACTGATGACGTGTAAATACTCTTACTGTGGCCGGATACTGCCTCTCTTTCTAATAAACTGAGTGACTAACAAGCCGCGGTAAACCATCAAGACGAGGCTCCAGACGGAAGGACATGTGGCGCCATCGCTAAACGTAGTGACAGACGCCGTGTAGAGCATCAGCAATTACTGCTGCCCAATTGATTAGCGCTCCTAGCGTTCCAATTAGCGTGGTTTGTTTAACCGCAACTCGCCATAAGCCACCGTCCAAATAATGCAACACCGCAAACAAGCAGATCCCACCCGGTGCGACCGCCCCCGGGGCGCGACCCAGCGATCCATAATACAGGAAGCCGGATATGCGTTGCTGCTGCTGCCACACCAGCGGCTCTGAAGCGGTCCAGACCAAGGTACCTGGTGACGGCGGCAGTCGCTTCACACTTAGTCTAGCTAACTTTGGTCTCTCGAGAAATAAGGTGTCTGCTACCGGAACGTAGAGAGGACAAAGCTATTGACGCAGGTGTAAGTAGACAAATTCAAACCAGAAATATGAGGCAGGGCGAGAAAGAGACATGGCGTACACGATTCGAAGTATAAAAACTCTAAAGCAAAACAAAGGTAAAGAGGTTTGGTTCGTCATTTCATAACATTTCGACCAATGATGGTTTGCAATGGTTAGTCATAAAGTTAAATTGTTTCCTCGAAGATATAAAGTTACAAAATAAAATATTTGTTCTGCGATAAAAGAATTTATTATTCCTCTCCTCATTTCATTGTGGTCTAGGCCATAGCCTGATCCATCTACTAACTATCCAGCCATCTTTTTCTTGGTCTTCCTATAGACCTTGTACCTAAACGTTTATAATTAAAGGTTTATAGATGTTCTAGCCAGCTTTCTCGATTAGACTTGCTCTTCTCATTTATAGCATACGTCCCAAGCGCTGCTCTCATGTCTTCGTTACTTACAAGGGGACCCTTACATACTGTAAATCGTGGATTTTGGCGCGCTTCAAATGTTTTGTAGAGGCACTGACCCTGAGTACGTGGCTATCCGGTTTTTTAGCGACGGGTATTGGTTTTTGAGAAAATCGATTTTGAAGTTCATTGCGTGCTTTGTATACGCATAACATTAGGTATATTCCGAGCAAGTTAGCGTAGCGCAACGGTAAGGGTTCAGGGTTACCGCGCCGGAGCTACCGATTCCAATCCTGCTGGTGGAGCAGATTTTTGGCGTGCTTAATGGCATTTGTCATTTCGCCTTTTATTTCTTCGTTCAACTCCTTTACTTGTGGATCTTATTCTGGCTGCACTACTGCACAAACACTTGGTTCTTACATTTCACAGAATTTTTCCAACACACGGCACTAGACGCGCTTTGCGAGCAACTGGCGCTGTAGTTAGATGTGAACGTAAAGGAATGCAATTCGCATCCTCATTGAGGCAACTAGGAGCTGAGATTCCCGTTACAGCTTAGTCACAGAGAGGGGACGATAATGGGCAGAGATCAGTTTCAGGAAGTACAAGAAGCAACCGTTGTACGAAGATTTGTAACTCCAGCTGCGAACCACAAACGGAATGAATGTTTGAAAAAATTTATAACTGAATTTCCCACACCTTACACTGTTTGTTGATATTCTTCGAAATAAAATTGAAAAATGTGGTCGATTTTTTAAAAAAAGTACACAAGCAGCATTCGAACACGCAACCTCCAGCGTGTTAGCGCTGAACCTTTGCCGCTGCGCTACGATGACTTGCTTGTAATGTATGTAATGTTTCGAGTATACAAAACACGCAATGAACTTCAAATTCGATTTTATCAAAAACCAAGGCCCGTCGCTAAGAAACCGGATAGCCATATACTCAGGGTCAGTGTCTCTACCACATATTTGAAGCGGATCAAAATCCCTAATTTACAGTGTGGAGGGTCCCCTTGTTAGTCCGTCTAATCTTGTACAGACTTTTCCTCCGCTTAGAAATTTCATTTCTGCCGCTTGGATTCCGCTTTCTTGTTTTCTAGAAGTTGCCAATTTGCGCTTCCAAATTACCTCATAAAACTTCACTTTTGTGTCTTTTCTCACTTTATTTCTGAATGTTTATTCATTGTTCTGTATGTCATTTGATATTTCTGCAATTAGTTATCAATGTCGACTTCAGTCAGGTAGTTAATAATATTTCCAAGGTAACTGAAGTGATTTCCCTGTTCAGTATCTTTGTTTCATACTTTTATCTTAGTTCTCAGAGTTGTTCTCACTTTATAAGCCATCATTTTGGTTTTCGGAATGGATATTTTCACATTATATTCCTTAGAAATCTTTTTAAGTCTATAGATGGATCTTCGTGGCCGAAGTATCGCTATCCTGTACAATCGCCAGATCATCTCCGAAAAGCATCATCTCCGAAAGGCATCATATTAAAAGTATTTTATGTGATAATTTCAGGGCCGGATAAATTTGTTGTTTCAATCATACCGCCAGTGTACACAGTCAAAAGTGTGGGTGATAAGTTATACCCTTGTCGAACCCCTTGGTTCAATAAAAGAGTTTTCCCTGGGAATATGTCATTAAAAATTTGTATCTGTTGCTTAGCTGTCTATGGTCGTAAACGCTGTACGAATTTTTGGTAGTGAAACACTCTGCCGTATTCAGGTGACTGCTTTGACTGACCAGTTGGCCAATCAGTGCAGCCCTTAATGTGGCTACGTCTCATTATCCACCATAGGCATTCACTGCCTGTTTGGGGTTGGGGATGCGCTCTGGTGGATCTGCTGCTGCCGCACAGTGACTGAGGCTATGTCCCTCTTCACGCTGTAGACTATGCGACCACTGCTCGTTCTTTGTTATGTCTCTGTCGAGAGCCTCAAAGCCCGTCGAATGTGCTGTTGGTTACACCCATTTCTGCGTGACGTGGAGTTAGTCTAGTGATAGAATTCCACACACTATGAAGTCTGCATGGGTACGTCCAACCGTGGTAAATGTTGACAACATAGTACGTTTAACAAAGACAGTGAACATTAATTCGATTGACTAGAAAAGAATATGAGTCAGCCAGTCGCTTGTGTCGCCACGCCCAGAGAAACAGGTCGGGAAGACGCAAACAGATCGCCTTGGAGGGCCACTTGGCGAGACGGGGAGCACGACACCTGTGATCGAGACGGCGCTGCCCGCCGCATACACACCACCAGCAGATACGGCCAGCCGCCTCCAACATGTACGCCCGCAGTTTTCAGGCTGTGGCGATAAGCTGTCAGCCACGAGTAGCACGTCATCTGACACGTCGATAGCAACCTGATAACTGTCCAGTAAAATTAGCTACAGCTGTCATCCACGGCTAACTGCGAGTACCATTTGTCTCATAGTAACCACAATTTAAACACCTTGAGATTAGTTTCTTCATCATGAGCAAAAATTATTTTGTGTTCATAAATATAAATGTTTGCGATCAGTCTCATTACGTTCTTGTGGATGGCACTCTTAACTACTTCATACAATTTGCAAATGCTGGACTCAAGTGTAATTTAAGATATTGTGATTCCTCTGAATCAGTATGCAAAAGTTGCACTCCAGTGCAATTTAATAAATTACCGTGAAATTTCGACCATTACATTTATACTGACAGCTAGGTTAAATAAGTCAGCACAGTAGGTTTCTTGAATACTCCTAGAGTACCATCGCCTTCAGTCTCAATAGAGAACAAAGGGGTGGAAAGGCCCCTCCTTGTTTCGTGTACAAAGTTAGTTGTAAGCTGTAGTGTAGTGAATTTAGATATTGCAAAAACTTATTCATAGTTTCTCGTCCACGTGGTCACGCAGTGCAGTCTCATCTACGTAAAGATAAAATAGTGACGAATTTAGAGTAGCATGTTACAAAATCGTTTCTTCGAAGTCAGTCATAAATTAATTCACTGAGGCGTCCCACGGCCATGCTGTCAGTTTCTCCGTAGTAGTTATCACCGAATATCTGGTAGGTTGAAGAGGTCATTAACTCAAAGAACCTTGTCAATGTGAGTACAGACTCTCTTTAAAAGAATTATAATGTCTCATCTAGTAGCAAAATCACCTACCTTCACGAAGGAGAAGTTTTACAATTGGTTCCACGGAGCGTTTCATATGTGGTGTTGGCACCTGTGTGAAATTACGTTACCAATTAAATTTTGCCAGCTGGTATGTCAGTGCTTCGACGCTGCTCACGATAGGTATAATGGTATACACTTAGAAACCTTGTCTTAAAATGTATCCATACGCGGTCTTCCCGCACTCTTTAAAATTATATCAATGTATGGTCTCTCCCGCCAACAGTACTTTGGCGCAGACATTCCCTGCTATCACAATTATTTCCAAAATGACAAATATAAATTATTCCTACTTAATCCTATTAATAAAATATAAACATCTTTCATAAATTGTGGTTTGACAATAGAAACATACACTTCTCACATAACCCCCCACTGGGTTTTCCTAAAATTTCCCTACATAGAAAACACAGAAATCAATAAAGACCCAGAAAATTTGAAAGCAGATTTTAAGAAAGTAACCAAAAGTAATCGTAAATTACGAAACGAAGTGACAGAAAAGATCAACGAACTCACTGCAAGAATAGACTTGTTAGATACTAACAATAACAGTAAATCAGATGACACTACACCAGTCTCAGTGCAACAGATTCTAATAGTAAAGATACGCAAATTACAGATGTGTAACACACAATCGCAGACCTAGAATCACGTAATAATTTTTTACATTAGAAAATCAATTCTTTACAGCACGGGATAGCTGGCACACAAGAAACAACTGCAGACAATCAGTTCCAACAGAATACACACAATTACGACAAGCCTCAGATGCACAATACATATAACGTCGGTAGACTTAAGAGAGTAAGAGATCTTACTCCGGCAGAAAGACACATAAATTTGTATGCACAACATTACGAAAATAATTACACACAAAGACATGACGGTTTTGACCACAAGCATTTTCTTTCACTGGGAAAGTTTAAAACATTTAAAAACGACAGGACAGAAGTACATCCGCTGGACTAGATCTAACAATTCAATGCGGCACTCCCACCGTCATGGCCAGTTCAACATAAGCTGCAATTTATTATTAGTTTTCTTGAAGGGGAACCAGCGAGAAGAAGGCGACCAATTGCTAGACAGTGTTTTTCAGTAGAACCATTCCAGGAAGCATTTATAGCATCATATTGGTCAGATATCACACAAAGCATCATTAAAGATCGGCTAATTAGTCTGCCAAATTTGAAGAATTCTACTTTCCCAACAGTCACACAATTTTTCGAGTATATGGTTGAGCAGAACCAATACCGCAATGAGCCATACAGTCAATCCGCATTAATACAGCTTTGTATTTCAAAACTCGCCAGAGCATTAAAAGTGTCATTATTAACAAGACAGCAAAAGTACAGCTTGTACGCATTTAGAAACATCCTGCGATTGCTAGAGGTACACCAGGCAGATTATGCATTTGTTAATAAGAACATTTCACGAGATAATGCAAACCAGACAAACAATCCCAATTTTGAGCAAACACGATTTGGCAATAACAATCCTAATAAACGCTTTCACAGCGAAAATTAAAATTTTAATCGAGAATACACACAGGGATTTAATGAATAGGAGTATAATAACGATGTACATTACAATTCAAGACAGCAACAAACCCATCCAAATAACACGACACATATATGACAGGAAATGCCGAACTGGTCAAACTTTCACATAACTCATCGCCCAGATAACGCGCCAGATGCAAGCCATTATACAGGTCAGCTGCAAAATACACAAAACGAACAAAGACAGCCTTTTCAGAGAAACATGCGTGCCTCGCTGTATAACCCCAGTTATAACGACAGAAGGAGAGAAAACGAACTCCGACCGAAAAGGACATTCCACAATGATAATTTTCATAGAAATTCAAACGGTGAGCAGCAGCCAAGTTATCGTATGAATTTACCAGACAAAAGTCTTCATCTTCCACCTACCACTCATAATCAAAACGATAGAACAGTACAGCTCATAGAAAACACACAACATTCCCTGTCTGAAAATGAAATGTCATAACGATTATGACATGAGATAGCCTGTGATTAATCTCTAAATGAAGACACTATCGATAAGGACAGAGAAAAGATAACTGTAGAGAATACCATTACATTCGGTGACGTGCGAGACACATTGTTACACAAAAAACCGATCATACAGAAAACTACATGCCACCCAGTAATCCAGATAAATTTAAAGTCAAAATATTCTAGAAATAGTATATTCAGGCTCACCAATGTGCGTAATTAATGAAGACACAGTCAATAGATGCAATAGCAATAATGATTACTCAGTATCCCCGTTAAACAAAACTAAAATTAAGGGAGCGTTTCCAGGAAAAAGCACTTTCCGCAGCAATTGTTGGATAGTTCCACTTGGAAGGTAAGACAATTGTTAAACATACTGCGTTTGCAAGCAGGATATTTTCTCCATTAGAGCGCAATTATTCTGAAACAGAATTAGAGACACTATGCGTAGTATGGGCATTTAAGAGATTCCACCATTATCTATTTGGAAGACACACCACAATATATACCGATCACCGAGCAATCCAGTTTTTATTTTCAGCAAAACTTACGCATGATACATTAAGCCATTGTAAATTACATCTACAAGAGTTCAACTTTACTATTGTACACATTCCAGGCATGCAGAATATTGTTCAAAGAAATTGCTCTGAGCACTATGGGACTTAACATCTGAGATCATCAGTCCCCTAGAACATAGAACTACTCAAACCTAACTAACCTAAGGACATCACACACATCCATGCCCGAGGCAGGATTCGAACCTGCGAGCGTAGTGGTCGCGCGGTTCCAAACTGAAGCGCCTAGAACCGCTCTGCCACGCTGGCCGGAACAGAATATTTTTGCCGATTCTCTATCGAGATCTATACACCATAAACGACTAGAGAAAAAAAATACCTTCTGCCACAAGAACCATAGTATTATGTATATGAAAAAAGTAGGTTTCGAAAACTTTAATTCATCAGCATTACAGGGCACAGAGAGATAACAGCAGAAAGATGAAACACACCAGAAGTGATTGTAAAGCTTTGGCGAGACAAGAGCAACGCAAAAATCAGACATAATTACACTACACATCAAAATATTCTGTTTATTAGCTCATAACCAGACAGCAGCAATTAGCTTTTATGAATTCCAGAAGGGATCAGAAACTAATTTATATGGTATTTGCACCTAAGCTATACACATTAAGGAGATAGGAATGCTTTCTATTCTTTGACAAAATTGTCACTTCAACAATATGGAAAAACACTTTCGCAAAGTTATAGCATCCTGCAAGATATGTCAGAAAGCTAAATCATCAACAGTATCACATATTCCAGCACTGTATCCCAACGTACTGGTTAAGTTAAGACACATGTCAGCAGTAGATCTTTTCTGTCAGATCCCCAGAACAAGTAAAGGTTATAGTTACATTCTAGTAGCCGTAGAACTGACATCCAAATTAGTAACATTCTCTCCCCTAAGGAAAGCAACAGCTAGAACAGTATCAAGAGCATTTGTAAGAGATTTCCTATCAGTAATAGGACATGTACGGAAGGTTATTTCAGATACCGGATCACAGTTTAGGTCAGACATATGGAAACAAATGTTAGTGAGTAAGAACATAACACCAACATACGTATCAAGATATCACAGTTCTTCTAACCAGTCAGAAAGAATAATGAACGAGATCAGGAAACAATGTACAATTTGTGACTTCTGAAATTTTCCCGGCGTATTTGTTCTTCTAATAATTTCCGGGTATGCAGCCGGATCCCGTCGACATTCTGCCACGATATTTCGGCCCAGAGACGTCCGGCCATCATCAGGTGAGTACACAACTACCGAGAATCGGTAAAAATACCGCGACTGCACCTGGGCTCTTCAGTAGTTGTGTACTCACCTGATGATGGCCGGACGTCTCTGGGCCGAAATATCGTGGCAGAATGTCGACGGGATCCGGCTGCATACCCGGAAATTATTAGAAGAATGTACAATTTATTGCCACAGAAAGATACAACATGAGACAAATACATTTGACAGTTTCAGAAAGAAAGAAATGCAATACCTAATGAGACAACGAAGCTCTCAGCAACTGTAATACTGACGAATAAAGAGCCACCGAATAAACTTACTGAAAGAATTACTTTTCCAAGGAAGCGTAGACTTCCTCATTGTGAGATAATAGACATTGCACTAGCGAACATTAAACGAGCTGCAGATCGTCGAAAGAGACAGCAGAAGCACGTAAGTAGGTTACACAAGTACGAGACTGGCGATAGGGTACTAGACCGTACCCATTATCTGTCACATAAAGGGAAGAACCGATGCAAAAAATTTGAACTTGTATATGCAGGACCATACAGAATTGGAAATATTCCGCACGGTAATGTAGTACACATTGCGATAGTCAGAACAAAAAATCGAGAGGAAACCGTCATATGTCAAACATACGGAAATTCTTAAAATAGAAAAGCCTTCTTACAGGGATACATATAGACAGAGTGTAACATTGAGCTTTTTGACAGATTGCTGCAAGGCCGAACACAGTGAGCTACTAATGGGTTATTTACGTGCACAACAGATTGCCTCAAATCGACCATAGATAATTATACTGAACATTAATAACAGTCTTAGAAGCTTTCTCGCAGGACATTTATTTCACATTATGTAAGATAAGGGAAGCAATTAACAGGACTACTTTCAATGTAAATGTGTAACACGTACAAATGATTTTCATACAGTAATAGCAGTTACATATATTCTTTAACCCGTGAATACAGATTTGTTGTCATAGTTCACCAAAACAAAGGTAGTTTTAATTATAATGTACGTATTGAATATGGAGAAAAATGGATAAATGCTTTACAGATCATGTCGAGAGCTGATGTGATTTTCCAGATGCAGAGGTGGTGAAGTCGTGCCGTGCGCTGACGATTACTAACCACGAATATCTTATTATAGGTAATGTACAGAGATATTGAAGTCTTTCCGTGCACTGACGGTTATTAACAACTAATATTTCATTATAGGCTATGAAGAGAGATGACACGAGGTACAAAGGGGGGAGGAGAATGAAGATGTTCGTATGTAAGTACTCGTTTATTTTGATAGCAGGTGACACAATGCAGCGCAGCACTACACCAAACTATGATTTAGCCAAAGGAAATTTAACTACTAAAGCCACAGAAAGTGACACAGCTTGTCCACATTTATTTGTATAATTCACAACCTGTGGAGAAATATAACAGTGTCCTTATATAACTATTTTTATAGCACCAGATTATAATTTATTTAAAGGAAATGTATCTGCTAAAGTCACAGAAAGTGACATAGTTTGTATAAAAATAATTGTTTATTTTATTTAAAATGTTGAAGTCTAAATGTAGTACTAAATTCCACTTACAGGAATATTTGGATATCTTATTGACAGTCATGTAATGTCATATGTACTGTAGACTGAATTCACTGCAGATGAAAAATGTGTTTTGTATGTAATTGTTTAAAACTATAAACTTTTTCTACAGTCACACAAGAAGACATATTTTGTCCTTTTAAATGTAAAATAAGAATACTGTGAAGATGATTTTTATGAGCTCAGAGGAAAGAATTTATGTAAAATTTGGTAATACCTGTAAGCGTATCAAACATATCTGTGAACGTTTTGACAAAAAGCTTATACCTGTACCTTAATTCCTGTGCATCCCCATGGTTATGGAGCACAAACAAAGTGAATAGTGAACCACGTTATGATGTTTTCTATGAGGTGTCGGCATACCAAGATGCACAACATAGTCATGATGTACATCAATCGGTGTTTGCATACCAAGATGCACCCCATCAGTAGTAATGGACAATTGGAGTTGGAACTCGTACCTGTTGTAACTGCGGCAACTCAGGCAATTCGACGGTTAATTTAGTGTTTGGTTACACTAAAACTATTGATCAAAGAGACGACGGAATCACATAGTGAAACCTGGTGTTGTGCGTGAGGGAAAGAAACGGACATTAGAGTGCATTCGCAGACAGTTGTCAGTGCTTTGACCATGCTACCCAATTCCTTCAAACAAATTTATAATGAAACATAAACTATGTTCTAATATTTGCCATTCATTACTATTAGAGATTTAAATAACTTTTACTACCTGATCCACACGTCCAAATTACTGACACATATTATTTGTATATTTAGATGTATACTCTTTTGAATATTCTCTTTGTTAGACTTAGGAAAACAAATTCTTATGATAGTATATGTATGTGCATTTTTGAAAGAAATATTCTATCACTAACTTACTTATTACTATATTCTCATTTGTTGTTGATTAGTACTTTCAATAATAGTAGTTATTTCCCTTGTAGAGCAAGTTTGTGATTATTTTAGTCAGTTTTTAACATCTTCTTATTGTAGTAGCGGAACTTAGATAAAGTTGTTTTCTTGTTTCAATAACTAAAATTTTACTATGAGTGAGAAGTGTTGGCTTTGCAGTAGGTTCGTGAGTAGTGGATTGCGGTGTGAGACTTGTTCGAAGTATTTTCACTGGGGGGAATGCAGCGGGGAAGCCAGTGAGCATTCAGGTGAGATTCTCTCCTGGAACTGCAGGGTGCAGGTTATGTAGCAAGAGTAAGTTGGTAGAGGAGCAGGAGCGTAAGATCTGTGCCCTTCAGGTGCAGTTGAAAAACACACAGGAGGAGCTAAATCGGATGAGGAGGGAGAAGGGGGTTGGGGAATGGGAGCTGGCTGTTGCCAAGAGATCTGCTAGGAGAAGGAGATTTTCAGATAGTTGTACTATTGGTGTTTGTAATAGATATGACCAACTGTCAAAGTCTAGTGGAGAGGAATCTCTAGTAGCTGTAGATGTAGGAAGTACGCAGCAGACCACAGCAGTTACGGTGGCTAGGATAGTTGCAAAGTCTAAGAGAAAGAGGAAGGTTCTGCTGTTAGGTAGTTCTCATGGTAGAGGTGTAGGCCAGCAGTTTCAGGAAGTTTAGGGGAGTGAGCACCACGTCACCAGCATTGTGAAGCCTAATGCAGGATTGGCTCAGGTGACTGTTAACATAGCGGGGCTATGTAGGGATTTTAGTAAAGAGGATCAGGTAGTGATTGTGGCTGGGGCTGGTAGTAGTATTGATAGGGATGGGGAGTATGACATAGATGGTGACCTGGAAAAGATAGCCACACAGACTGGCAACACGAATGTGCATTTTGTGGAACTGTTTCAGCGTCACTATCGGCCTCACCTTAAAACAGCCGTCAGGCGTAATAACATGAGACTTGAAGGTGGGCTGATGACAGACGCCATGTCGGTGGAGTCTATCAGCAGGACGGGTTTCACTAGACATGGCCTGCACCTCAACAGGTATGGAAAGGGGAGGTTGGCCAAGCTTATAGGTGACAGCATAGGTGGGGGTAGAGGGATCACTCATTGGAAAATTCCGGTAGTTGTGGGTGTTAGAGCTGTACCTTTCTTAGATTGAAGTCCATTCATAGGTATTCCTGCTTACGGGAAGTCTTTCTAACAAAGAAACCACTTTCGGCAAAGCTTAGGTATCCGATTAATGAGGGAATTAGTATATTTCATCAAAATATACAGGGTATTAGAGGTAAAGTCGGTGAACTGCTTATAGATGTTGACTCTGAAATTATTGGCATATCTGAACACTTCTTAAATAAGGAGATAATTCAGAGGCTTCCTTTACCAGGATACAGGTTGGCTGGCATCTTTTCTAGGAGATCTTTGCGGTGTGGGGGAGTAGCCATGTATGTGAAAAACGGTATCCCATTTGAGTCAATTGGTGTTTCAAAGTACTGCACTGAAAAGGTGTTTGAATGTTGTGCAGGTGTGGTTAAATTTAGTGGAGCTAAACTTCTTACTGTTGTTATTTATAGATCAACAGGCTCCGATTTCACAACATTTTTGCTAAAGCTAGAGGAGGTTCTTGGTTCACTTTATAGGAAATACAAAAATTTAGTTACATGTGGTAACTTCAATATTAATTGTATAAGTGATTGTGCAAGGAAAAGGATGCTGGTAGACCTCCTTAATTCATATAATCTTATGCAAACTGTATTCTTTCCAACGAGAGTGCAGGGAACAGTAGAACAACCATAGACGATATTTTTGTTCATTCCTCATAACTAGAAGGGCATTCTGTTAGCAAAAAGGTGAACAGCCTTTCAGATCATGATGCACAAATTTTAAGTCTAAAAGATTTTTGTGCAGCAACACACGTTAAATATAGTTACCAACTTTTTAGGAAAGCTGATCCAGTTGCTGTAGAGACTTCTGTAAACCTAATAAAGGAACAAGAGTGGCAAGATGTTTATAGTGCTGATACAGTAGACGATAATATAATGCTTTCCTCAAGATTTTTCTAGTGCTCTTTGAAAGTTGCTTTCTGTTAGAACGTTCAAAACAGGGTACTAGCACAAACAGGCAGCCTGGGAGGCTGACTAAAGGGATAAGATTATCTTGTTGAACAAAGTGGCAATTATATCAAAACGTTAGAAACAGTCACAACCTAAATGCAGCAGCCCATTACAAACAGTATTGTAAGGTGCTTAAAATGTTATTACGAAGGCAAGAAGTATGTGGTATGCAGATAGAATAGCTAAGTCTCAGGATAAAATGAAAACCATATGGTCAGTCGTAAAGGAAGTGGCTGGTCTGCAGAGACAGGTCGAGGATATAGAATCAGTGCGTAGTGGGAATGTCCGTGTTACTGATAACTCGCATATATGTACAGCATTTAATAATCACTTTCTGAATACAGCAGGTGAACTAAATAGAAACCTAGTCCCAACAGGGAAACATTTAGCGCTCGTAGAAAAAAGTGTTCCGAGACTGTTACCTGAAATGCTCCTCCATGATACTGACAAGAGGGAGATTGAGTTAATGATTAAATCACTAAAGACCAAGAACTCTCATGGATATGACGGGGTATCTAGCAGAATACTGAAGTATTGTTCCATGTATGTCAGCCCTGTACTTAGCCATATCTATAACTTTTCCTTTAGGAGTGGTCGCTTTCCTAACCGATTAAAGTACTCGGTAGTGAAGCCACTTCATAAAAAGGGAGACAGGGGTAATGTTGACAATTATAGTCCTATTTCTATGCCATCGGTGTTTGCTAAGGTTATCGAGAGGGTTGTATATACAAGGTTACTATAGCATTTAAATTCACATAATTTGCTGTAAATGTACAGTTTGGTTTTAGAAATGGCTTAACAGCTGAAAATGCTATAATCTCTTTTCTCTGTGACGTTTTGGACAGATTAAATAAAATGTTGTGAAAGTTAGGTGTTTTCTTTGATTTAACGAAGGCTTTTGACTGTGTTGACCACAAAATATTACTGCAGAAGTTGGACCATGATGGAGTAAGAGGAGTAGCTTACAGTTGGTTCGCCTCGTACTTTAAGAACAGAAAGCAGAAGGTAATTCTCCGCATTATTGAGAGTGGTAGTGATGTTCAGTCCCAATGGGGCACTGTTAAATGGGGCTTTCCCCAAGGGTCGGTTCTGGGGCCAGTGCTGTTTCTTATTTATATAAAAGATATGCCTTCTAGTATTACAGGTGATTCAAAAATAATTCTGTTTGCTGATGACACCAGCTTGGTAGTGAAGGATCTTGTGTGTAATGTTGAAACATTATCAAATAATGTAGTTAATGAAATAAGTTCGTGGCTTGTGGAAAATAGTTTGATGCTAAATTACAGTAAGACTTTTACAGTTTCTAACTCACAATTCAACAAGAACTGATATTTTAATCAGACAGAATGGGCATATTATAAACGAGACGGAACAGTTCAAGTTCCTAGGCGTTCGGATACATAGTAAGCTATTGTGGAAAGTCTATGTTCAGGATCTTGTTCCGAAACTTTATTTACCATTAGAAGATTATCTGAAATAAGTGACATTTCAACACGAAAAGTAGTCTACTTCACATATTTTCATACGCTTATGTCGTATGGTATTATTTTTGGGGTAATTCTTCTGATTCAGAAAGGGTATTTTTGGCTCAAAAACGGGCTGTTCGAGCTATGTGTGGTGTAAGTTCGAAAACCTCTTGTCGACCCCTATTCAATAGTCTGGGAATTTTGACATTGCCCTCACAGTATATAATTTCTTTAATGTCGTTTCTTGTTAGCAATATTAGCTTATTGCCAAGAGTTAGCAGCTTTCACTCAGTTAATACTAGGCAGAAATCAAATCTTCACGTGGAATGCACTTCCTTGACATTTGTGCAGAAAGGAGTACAGTATTCTGCTGCATCCATTTTCAATTAGCTACCAAAAGAACTCAAAAATTTTAGCAGTAGCCCAAACACTATTACGTTTAAACTGAAGAGTTTCCTCATGGCTCACTCCTTCTATACTGTCGAGGAGCTCCTGGAAGAGCTAAAAAATTAAGCAAATTCCAGTGTTGCATTGGTGATTTTCTTTATTTAAGCTAACGACTTGTCGCCGGAATATGTTTCTTATATTTCATTTTATCTGTTCCTACAATCTGCAACTGAATATGTTTCTTATATTTCATTTTATCTGTTTCTACAATCGTGTTATAAATTCATTTATTGACTCGTTCCATGACCATGGAGACTTCTCCTTAATGTGGTCCCACGGAACAATAAATAAATAAATAAACATTTTTCTATAATCAAATTTTCTACTTCCGTCAATTCCAAATAACTTACCGACGTAGGAAACCTTTAAGGAAAACCAGTAGAGGGTTTCGTAAGACGTTTATATTTATATTGTCTATTTTCAAATCACAATATATGAAAGATGTTCATATTTTATTAATAGTTTTAAGTAGGAATAATTAATGTTTATCATTTGGTAGCAGGGAATGTCTGCACCAAAGTATTGAAGGTGGGAGAGACCGCACATTCATAATTTTCAAAAGGACAGGAGAGACCGTGTATGGATACATTTTAAGAAAAGAGCTGGAAAGATCGAGCATTGATACATTTTCTAATGATAGCAGGGATTGTCTGCACCAAAATGTATTGTTGGCAGTAGAGACCGCACTTCATCTACATCTACACCTACATCCATATTCCGCAAGTCACCAGACGGTGTGTGGCGGAGGGTACCTTGAGAACCTCTATCGGTTCTCCCTTCTATTCCAGCCTCGTATTGTTCGTGGAAACAAGGATTGTCGGTATGCCCCTGTGTGGGCTGTAATCTCTCTGATTTTATCCTCATGGTCTCTTCGCGAGATATACGTAGGAGGGTGCAATATACTGCTTGACTCCGAGGTGAAGGTATGTTCTCGAAACTCCAACAAACGCCCGTACCGATCTGCTAAGCGTCTCTCCTGCAGAGTCTTCCACTGGAGTTTATCTATCATTTCCGTAACGCTTTCGCGATTACTAAATGATCCTGTAACGAAGCGCGCTGTCCTCCGTTGGATCTTCTCTATCTCTTCTATCAAACTTATTTGTTACGGATCCCAGACTGCTGAGCAGTATTCAAGCAGTGGGCGAACAAGGGTACTGTTATCTACTTCGTTTCTTTTCGGGTTGCACTTCCTTAGGATTCTTTCAATGAACCTCAGTCTGGCATCTGCTTTGCCGACGATCAACTTTATATGATCATTCCGTTTTAATCACTCCTAATGCGTACTCCCAGATAATTTTTGGAATATACTGCTTCCAGTTGCTGTCCTGCTATATTGCAGCTAAATGATAAGGGATCTTTCTTTCTATGTATTCGCAGCACATTACATTTGTCTACGTTGAGATTCAATTGCCATTCCCTGCGCCATGCGTCAATTCGCTGCAGATCCTCCTGCATTTCTGTACAATTTTCCATTGTTACAACGTCTCGATATACCACAACGTCATCCGCAAAAACATCAGTGAACTTCCGGTATCATCCACAAGGTCATTTATGTATATTGTGAATAGCAACGGTCCTACGACACTCCCCAGCGGCACACCTAAAATCACTCTTACTTCGGAAGACTTCTCTCCATTGAGAACGACATGCTGCGTTCTGGTATCTAGGAACGCTTCAATTCAATCACACAATCGGTCTGATAGTCCACATGCTCTTACTTTGTTCATTAAGCGACTGTGGGGAAGTGTATCGAACGCCTTGCGGAAGTCAAGAAACACCTACCTGGGAACCAGTGTCTATAGCCGCCTGTGCCTCGTGAACGAATAACGTGAGCTAGGTTTCACACGATCGTCTTTTTCGAAACCCATGCTGATACCTACAGAGTAGATTTCTAGTCTCTAGAAAAGTCATTATACTCGAACATAATACGTGTTCCAAAATTCTACAACAGATAGTCGTTAGAGATATAGGTCTATAGTTCTGCACATCTCTTCGACGTCCCTTCTTGAAAACGGGGATGACCTGTGCCATTTTCCAATTCCTTGGAACGGTACGCTCCTCTACAGACCTACGGTACACCGCTGCAAGAAGGGGGGTAAGTTCCTTCGCGTACTCTGTGTAAAAGCGAACTAGTATCACATCAGGTCCACAGGCCTTTCCAATTCCTTGGAACGCTACGCTCCTCTACAGACCTACGGTACACCGCTGCAAGAAGGGGGGTAAGTTCCTTCGCGTACTCTGTGTAAAAGCGAACTAGTATCACATCAGGTCCACAGGCCTTTCCAATTCCTTGGAACGCTACGCTCTTCTACAGACCTACGGTACACCGCTGCAAGAAGGGGGGTAAGTTCCTTCGCGTACTCTGTGTAAAAGCGAATTGGTACCACATCAGGTCCAGAGGCCTTTCCTCTTTTGAGCTATTTTAATTGTTTCTCTATCCCTCTGTCGTCTATTCCGATATCTACCATTTTTACATCTGTGCGACAATCTAGAGAAGGAACTGCAGTGCAGTCTTCCTCTGTGAAACAGCTTTGGAAAAAGACATTTAGTATTTCGACCTTTTGTCTGTCATCCTCTGTTTCAGTACCATTGTGGTCGCAGAGTGTGTAGACATTTTGTTTTGATCCACCTACCGCTTTGACATAAGACCAAAATTTCTTAGGATTTTCTGCCAAGTCAGAACTTTACTTTCGAATTCATTGAACGCCTCTCGCATGGCCCTTCTCACACTACATTTCGCTTTGCGTAATTTTTGTTTGTCTGCAATGCTTTGGCTATGTTTATGTTTGCTATGAAGTTCACTTTGCTTCCGCAGCAGTTTTCTAACTTGGTTGTTGTACCATCTCTTACGATCTTGCTTGGTATATACTCATCTAATACAGTTCTACGATGGTTTTTAACTTTGTCCATTGATCCTTAACACTATCTGTACTTGGAACAAAACTTTTGTGTTGAGCCGTCAGGTACTCTGAAATCTGCTTTTTGTCACTTTTGCTAAACAGAAAAATCTTCCTACCTTTTTAAATATTTCTATAAATAGAAATATGAATGAAATCATCGATGCAGTAACCGTTTTACGATCGCTGATTCCCCTGTATTAACTATTTCTAATAGTTCGTGTCTGTTTGTCACCAGTAGGTCTAATATGATATCGCCACGAGTCGGTTCTCTGTTTAACTGCTCAAGGTAGTTTCCAGCTAAAGCACATTAAAAAATTTCACTGGATTATTTGTCCCTGCCACCCGTTATGAACATCTGAGGATCCCAGTCTATATCAGGCAAATTAAAATCTCCACTGAGAGCAATAACATGGTGAGGAAATCTACTCCAAATATTTTCCAAATTATCCTTCAGGTACTCAGCCACAACAGCTGCTGAGCCTGGGGGCCTATAGAGACATACAATTACCATTTCTGAGCCTACTTTAACCGTGACCTGCCCCCAAATTATTTCACGTTTCGGATCTCCATCAACTTCCTTCGACACTATTGCACTTTTTATCGCTATAAACACTTCTCCCCCTTCACTGTCCAGCCTGTCTCTGCGGTATACATTCCAGTCTGAGTTTAGAATTTCATTACTGTTTACATCTTGTTTCAGCCAACTTTCTGTCCTTAGCACTATGTGGACATTGTGACCGTTTATTAATGAGAGCAGTTGTGGGACCTTTCTATAGACGCTCCTGCAGTTTACTTTTAGCAGATTAATATTGTTATTCCCTGTTGCATTTTGCCTACTCCTACCTTGCCGCGTCTCAGGGGGCGTCTTGTCGGGTGTAGGGAGGGAATTCTCTAACCTAAAAAAACGACATGTGCACTCCCCACATACTCCGCTACCCTTGTAGCCGCTTCCTGCGTGTACTTCACGCCTGACCTATTCAGGGGGACCCTACATTTTGCCACCTGATGGCGGACGTCCAGAAATTTGCACCCCAGATCTCTGCAGAATCGTCTGAGCCTCTGGTTTAAGCCTTCTACTCGGCTCCAAACCAGAGGATCGCGATCGGTTCTGGGAACGATACTACAAATAGTTAACTTAGATTCCACCCCGCGAGCGAGGCTTTCCGCCTTCACCAACTCCGCCAACCTCCTGTATGTACTGAGGCTGACCTCTGAACCCATACGGCAGGAGTCATTGGTGCCAATATGAGCAACAATTTGCAGTCGGGTGCACCCAGTGCTGTCTATCGCCGCTGGCAGGGCCGCCTTTACTTCTCGGATGAGACTCCCCGGCAAGCAGACAGAGTGAACACTGGCCTTCTTCCCCGACCTTTCCGCTATTTCCCTAAGGGGCTCCATCACCTGCCTAACGTTGGAGCTCATAATTATTAATAAACCCCTCCCCCCGTGTGCCTGCTCGGACCTTGAGGAAGGAGGGGCCACATGTCCACTCACAGGCAGAGCGGGCGAAGCCATACAGCCAGCCTCCACATTGACCCTCAGCCTCGTGCGCCGCGAACGCCGCTGAACCCGCCACTCCCCTTCGGGAGAGGGTGGCCCAACCACGCCCGGTATCCGAGAGGATATCTCGACAGTAGGGACAGTGAGTGAAGCATGTAACACCTGGGGTGTACCATGTGACGCACCAGACACCCCACTGCCGCTACACTCCGAGGCAGCAGCCTGACATGTTCAGCTGTTCGCGAACAGTGGCCAGCTCCTCCTGCGTCCGTACACAGCAGTCACACATTCTATCCATCCTAAGAAATGAATTTACTGTAGAGAGTTAATCAACTTTTAACTAGACTGCTAATTCACTAAAGGCGGCTGATAGTTGGCTAAACTGTGGTTACTAGACACTTCTTGTAGAAAACAATGAAAATAGCACTACCTGTCTCTGGAACGTATTGAAAACAAACACTAGCACTACTGGCATTATGGCTGAGTAAAGGGACTCTCCCTGACTGTATTCAAAACAAACACGAAATCTATGGAACACTATTACTAGCACTCGACAATTAAAGCTTACTAAAACCTAAAACACACAGAAGAAGTGACAAATAAGAAAAATACAGTTAATACTTAAATTAAGGTAGCTCGCTGCACAGCAGACGCGACGCACACGGCAGTCACGACGACACTGACAGTACTGGCACTATGGCTGACTAAAGGGACTCTCTCTGACTGTATTCAAAACAAACACGAAACCTATGGAACACTATTACTTTAGCGTTCGTAGGAAGTCAGTAGTAAGCGAGATGTGGAGCGAGTCAGTAGCAGGTCTGAAGAGAGAGGTTGAGGGGAGCGGTGTGCCTGCCAGCCACCAGCTATGATTTACTAGAGATTATAAACGGATGTACAGAGACATCAGCTAACTATTATCATAAGAGAAACAAATATTATTGAATTTTATTTATTTATTTATTTATTTATTTTATTTTTTTTATTTTTTTAATTTTTTTTTATTTATTTATTTTTTTTTTTTTTTGCGAAACTCCAGACTACTGAAGGTATGTTTGCGCAATGCTAGGTGTAGAGATTTTTGTAAAAAGTATGTCCCATTTGAACGTTTGTAAAATCATTTCTTTACCAACAGTAAATATTTCAAGAATCGTTTTCACAATATAATTAATTTTTGCCAGCAATATTGCATTACTGACTATAATCCATCCCAAAAACCATCGACGTAAAACTTGGCAAAATTTTATTGTTGTCAAGAAATGTTTAACTATGAATTACACAACTTCAGTCAAATTATTTAAAGAATAAGAATAAGAATTCTTTGCTATTGAAGAATGACGTCAGCTTTGGTAATAAATACAGCCACTTATTATGACATTCCGCCAGCAGCTAATAGAGTATACTAAACCAGAGTAATTATATTCATGTCGCAGTTCGATGTAGCAGTCAGATAGCGATCCAGTAACAGTAAAAAAGGTAAGGTTATTGCAGATAACCACTGAGGGCCACATGACGACACATTCTATGTTTCGTCGAAATAATCAGCAAATCACTTTTAATAAGCAGCATTTAGTTTTGTATGTGAATATTGCACTTATTATTATTGAGAAGGAGAATTAATTTCAAAGGGAAGATTTCATTTGTTATTATTAAGCAAGATATAGAAATCCTAAGGGAAGATTTCATAGGTTATTGCAGAAGGGAAGTTTGCGTAACAAAAGAGGTACAGAGGAGACCGAAAGGTTTCACTTGGCGACATCCAATCAGTAAGGCTCTTTAGTGAATCTACTGTGAAAATGAATACACTGACTCTGACAAATGTATGAATGAACTAGTGTTAAGTGGCGCAACGATTTTGTTGTGCAATCTTCCCTTCTGCGATAACCGAAGAAACGTTCCCTTAGGATTTCTACCTCTTGCTTAATAATAACAAATGAAATCATCCCTTTGTAATTAATTCTCCTTCTCAATATTAATAAGTGCAATCTTCGCATACAAATTTAAATGCTGATTATTAAACGTGATTTGCTCATTATTTCGACGAAACATAGAATGTGTCGTCGTCTTGGCCCTCAGTCGTTACCTGCAATAACCTTAAACTGTTCCTTACCTTTTTTCCTGTTACTGGATCGCCATCTGACTGCTACATCGAACTACAACATGAATATATTTAATCTGTTTTACTATATTTTATTAGCTGCTGGTGGAATGTCATAGTAAGTGTCTGTATGTAATACCAAAGCTGACGTCATTCTTTAATAGCAAAGCTGACGTTATTCTTTAATTAATTTGACTGAAGTTACGTAATTCATAGTTAAACTTTTTCTTGACAACAATAAAATTTTGCAAAGTTTTACGTTGATGGTTTGTGGGATGAATTATAGTCAGTAATGCAATATTGCTAGCAAAAATTAATTATATTCTGAAAACGGTTCTTCAAATGTTTACTATTGGTAATGAAATGATTTTACAAACGTTCAAACGGGACTTACTTTTTCCAATAATCGCTACAACTAGCATTGCGCAAACATGCCTTCAGTAGTCTTGAATTTCTCAAAAAGACAATTCAATAATATTATTTTCTCTTATGATAATAGTTAGCTGATGACTCTATGCATCCGTTTATAATCTCTAGTAAATCATAGCTGGTGGCTGGCAGGTACACCGCTGCTCTCAACCTCTCGTTTCAGACCTGCTACTGACACACTTCACATCTCGCTTACTACTGACTTCCTACGAACGCTTAAGTGCGGTCTCTCCCGCCAACAATACTTTGGTGTAGATTTCCCTGCTACCACAATTATTTCGCGAATGACAAATATTAATTTTTCCTACTTAATCCTATTAATAAAGTATGAACGTATTTCTTAAATTGTTTTTGACAATAGACAATAGAAATATACACGTCTTACAAGTCCTTACGAATTTTTTTGTTAGCCAATGCGGTGATGCTGCTCCTGACATCTTTAAGATCTTCTCTTCAAAAGGGTGTAAAAGGAGGTAGACCATTTTTTCTTGTCTTGTTTTGGATGTATTATTTTCCTGTTACGTCAGTCATCGAGTTTTCACTTGTATTCTGAGAGAGGGAGCAGAGTTGTTGCGTTCCATTCGACATCACATAACAATTATCTTTTCCTTCTCGTAACCCCCTAATAGCTGCTCTTTCTACTTTCGATATGTTCCCCTTAGGTGGCTGGTGAGTCTGTGGAATGTTTCTCGGAGTGTTTCCTCTGCTGCGTCCACATGAAATTAGCTGACAACGTTGCAGCAGCACAGGATCAGCCCCTTCTCAAGTACCGGTATAGCGTCGTCATCAGTTGTCCTGCCTGTGAGGTTGACCACGATACATCTTGAATTCTCATCTCGCTGAAGGAATTTTTTTGTCAGACACCCATACTTTGAGGCATACATGCTAGTCGCCTGCTTGTGCCCACGAAACAGTATCGACACAATCCCAAGTGTCAGGAGAAAAACATTCTCTTGATGAAATGCGGCAGTACGTCAACACACCAAGTCGACCATAGCAGGCCACTGACTACAAGCCAAGCACGACAAAGAGTATGGCGTAATGAAGGGACATGCACGGGCAGCCATCTTCGTTCTGGAAGAATGTGAGTAAAGAAGCTGTAGTATTTGGACTTGGCTAGAATTTTGTAAATAAAGGCAGTCTTATGTCGTAGCAGTTTCTTCAGATCCGGCAATGCCAGACTGACAACGAACTGCTTGGGTAGGGGGGCGCAAAAAACCAATTTTGTTTACGGCGTTCGGTGCTCCACATATTGTCTACCGCGCAACCTCAATATTGGTTTCTAATGGCAACACGGGGCGGTGCTGGAGGTGTCGAATGGTGAGCACAGCATGAGGCTACATAGCGGAGTTGAACTGATTAATCGGCAAATAACTTACAACAGTGCTCTTGTGCTACTGGTGCTGAGACAAAGCAGAGCAATAGCGTGCATAAACTAAGTAAACGTTGCATTACATCTACAACAACAATCGTCTATGTTGATACATCGTCAAAAGGGATTTTGCAGAGTGAGAAAGAAGTTTATACAAGATGAATCAGGGGAATGGGTGGTGTCGTGTACGCTTGACTGTACGGACAGTGTACATTAGTAGTACAATGATTACGATACGCGTTTAACATGTGAAAGTGATACTGAAACAGGGTTTGAGCCAGGCAGTTCATTATTCTTGTCGAAGAGAGAGCTACAAATAGCGTCTCCAGTAAAGCATGGTAAGGGACAGCTATTGTCCAAGGAGCGGGTATTAAACATAAGATGATCCACAGCTCAGTAGATAACAGTTATGAACAGATTTAAAAACGTCCCCATCAATATGACTGTGTAGTGCATGCGAAAAACTACTGATATTCAAGAAGGTATAGAACAACTTCTTACAGAAAGTGGTGTTTTTGCATTACAATGATGCCCGATACAATTTATGGTATGTACATTATAATCACCTACCACTTTATGCACATCAAATTGCGCGTGGCATTGATTACAGTGATTTCAAGGGAAGCAGTAGATGGTTACATAACTTGAAGGACTGCTAGAGAATTGGAAGACGTAAGACAGAAATTTCAAACAAAGCATCAACTTGACGATGCACAGCAAACTGCAAAATCGGCCCGAAAATTTGTAGATGAGATAAATAAACTTAGCTATCGTTCAGGGAGGAATTTTTTGCAACTCCGACTAATCGGTAAATGAGGAAGAAATGCATATGAAAGGAACCATGGAAATCAGGATCACCCAGAGTTGTATCACGATCAGCTAAAATTAATGCCTTAACGCATTGCTATACAATTATTCCGACTGTTAATCTGGATGGTAAATTAGTCGGAAAGTTATTCATTGTGCTGCGAGAAGCTGGAGGTGCTCTTCTCTCTACGATTCCTTTAGAGTCAACTATTCCTCCTGAAAATATGTGACATGAGCATTTCATACCACCTGGAATTACTGGACATGTTCACCCCTCTGGATGCTTGTTTTCTACGTACCTATAAAACATATTATCACACTAACTCCAGCTACTCCTTACAGAACACCAGTTTCACGGTAAGCTCCGCTTCAGACTATTTTCCATTCTCTTGCGTGCTATCACATTTCATAAGCCACCCCGTTACGCCAATATGATTCTATATGCATTCTTTAAGAGTGGATACCTAACTGAGTCATTCGGTGCTCATGGTGCAATTTAATGTTTTAGTCTGAACATATATCAAATAGGTTGATTTCTGCACCTCTCGGACACTCATTTTCTGTCGCCTGCCTGGTACATACTGTGAGTCATTAGCAGCTAGTATTTCTCTTGTCATAACCTTTAGCACAACAATTTCAAATAAGATTCACTAAAGACTGAACTAGCGACCAAGCACTCAAGGAGTTACTTGTAAGATATGTATTATTCGAAACTCAATTGCAGCTGCCTATTTGTCGATCGACTTGTTGTGTAAACTAACAGTAGTGTGTATATTTTACTAGCTAGAGACGTAAAAAATTATAAAAAAGTGAACATCTACACTTATATTGCTGACGTAATCGCCGTCGGATGACACGTAATAGTAGATCACGCGGTGGTTGCCCAGTAGAGACAGGGGCAATGACCTTCAGAGGCACTCCCCCTGGAATGTATCGGTGGTGGCGTTCTGAAACCACTTTCCTCTCTTTTTAATTTGATATCTTCTTTATATATAAATTGTTTATTTATTTTTTTATCTACACGCCAAGTTCCATAGGACAAAATTGAGTAACAAATCCCCTAGGTCATGTAACGTGCCAGTACATGAAATTATAACATATAAATAACAACAGATAAAAATAAAATGTTTGTGAACCCAACAAAAGTCAAGCCATAAGTTTAAGTAAACGCAATCAACAATGTAAGGTTGGAATTTGCTTAATTTTTTAAGGAACCCCTCAACAGAATAGAAGGAGTGACCCATGAGGAAACTCTTCAGTTTTCTTTTGAAAACGCTTGGATTACTGCAAATATTTTTGATTTCTTGTAGAAGCTTATTGAAAATGGATGCAGCAGTATACTGCATTCCTTTCTGTACAAGATTTAAGGAAGGCCAATCCAAAAGCAGGTTGGATTTCTGCCGAGTGTTAACTGAGTAACTGAGTGAAAGCTGCTTATAAGCTAATATTGTGAACAAGAAATGATATATATATATATACCCCAAAATATAATACCACACGACATAAGCGAATGAAAATAAACAAAGTAAACTTATTTTCGTGTCGAACGATCATTCACTTCAGATACCTTTCGAATAGTAAAAATGGGAGTATTATGTCTTTAAACAAGATACTGAACGTGGGCTTTCCACGACAGCTTACTATCTGTCTGAGCACCTGAAATTTCAGTTTCACTAATCACATTCCCATTGCGTGCAATTACAACATCGGGTTTTGTTGAATTGTGTGTTAGAAACAGTAAAAATTGAGACTTGTTGTTATGTATCCTTAGGTCCTTTCCTAAAAGCCATGAACTTAGGTCGTGAACTGCACTATTCGAAAACCCAGCCAATGTTTCACACAACATCCCTTACTACCAAGCTAGTGTCATCATCAAACAGAAATATTTTAGAGTTACTCGCAATACTAGAGGGCGTATCATTTACGTAAATAATGAACAGGAGTGGCCCTAACACTGATCTCTGGGGCACCCCACACTTCACTGTACCCCACTCAGACCCCACATCACAGCCATTCTGAACATTGTGAATACTGACCTTTTGCTGTCCGTTGCAAAAGTAAAAGGTCAAATAATTGAGAGCTACTCCCCGTATTTCGTAATGGTCCAACTTCTGGAGCAATATTTTGTGACCAACACAATCAAACGCCTTAGTAATATATATAGCGTTCGGAGATTTTTGTTTAACCCACCCAGTACTTTACAGAGAAACGAGAATATAAAATTTTCATTTGTACTGGGTACGCCTTGTACAGTCCAGTATCAGATTTAGAAATCTCTGTGCGATAAAGAGTTAGTCTAACAGAAATCACCCGGCCTTTTCGAAGTATACCTCCCTCTCTTGTGATTCTTGAACAGAATATTCACGCTTACTAAGTAAAATTTATTAACTAAAACTCCGCCCGAAGAGGCCATGAAGGCCCAACGGTACAACGGTACCGATCGGCCACCGTGTGATCCTCAGCCCAAGGCATCACTGGATGCAGATATGGAGGGGCATGTCAGCACGCCGTTCTCCCGGCCGTATGTCAGTTTGCGAGAACCGGGGCCGCTACTTCTCGGGCAGGTAGCTCCTCCGTCTGAGTTACAAGTGTTGACTGCACCCCTGTTGCCAACAGCGCTCGGCAGACGGGATGATCACAGATCCACGCGCTAGCCCAGCCTGACAGCACTTAACTTCGGTTACTTGACGGGGATAGATATTACCACTGCGGCAAGGCCTTTGGCAGCTAAAATGTACTACAGATCTTAATTATTCTCTATCCTCTCTCAGTCCTAGAACCAAGTCCAAATTCTCCCGTGACCCTCTCTTCTACTGCTTCCGCTACAACCAGATTTCACCCATTCAATAGCTATTAGATTTTCATCTTCCTTTACATACTGTATTACCCTTTCAATATCGTCATACACTTTCTCTATCTCTCTATCTTCAGCTTGTGACGTCGCAATGTATACCTGAACTATCGCTGTCGGTGTGGGTTTGCTGTCGATTCCGATTAGAAAAACGGTGTCACTGTTCACAGTAACACACTCTCTGCCATACCGTCCTGTTCATAACGAATACTACTCCCATTACCGCATTTTCTGCTGCTGTTGATATTACCCTATACTCATCTGACCAGAGACCTTGGTCTTCTGTCCGTTCGCTTCACTGACCGCTACTATCTAGATTGAGCTTTTTGCACGTCCCTTTTTAGGTTCTCTCACTTCCCTAAACACATTCAAAGTACTAACATTCCACGTCCCGACTTGTAAAACGTTATCCCTTCGTTGTTTATGCACGATTTTTCTCATGGGCACCTTAACCTTGGCAGTTCCCTGCCGGACATCCGTGTAGGGGAGTGCTCCGGAATCTTTTGCCAATGGAGAGATCGTCATGACACAGCTTCAATTATAGGCCACACGTCCTGCGGATAAAGGCTACGTGTCTTTAATGCAGTGGTTTCCATTGCCTTCTGCATCCTCAAGGCATTGATCATTGCTGATTCTTCCACCTCTAGGGACAGTTTCCCACCCCAAAGGCAAGAGAGTGTCCTGAACCTGTCTGAGTTTCTCTGCCCTTTTTGACAAAGACGTTAAGACAAAGAGGACGACTTACCGTTCCGGTAGTTTTTGGCCGGTACTGATTGCTATTTAAAATTTAAGCCATGGCGGGGCTCGAACCCGAAAATTGAACATAGTTTGATTAATAATCAGGGTAGGTATTCCTAGTCCACCACAAAAATAACACAGCCACTCCCCACCTCGTACTGCAGACCTACAGCTGCTGCCTAAATCATATTGCTGGACACTGCTGACGCCAAACGCAAAGGTGGCAGAGAGCAACTCTTCTCATGCCAGCTGTAACAGCCCGCCAGCCTGTCGGTACGTTAGGCGATGGTAGTGGGTCATCAAGGACAGAACCACGCTTGATCGTCACCTCACGTGAGCATCCACAAGAGTGAGCAGTGGCTCTTTGGGAAAAGCCTGCGTCCCAAGGCGCTACTAAAACATCATTAACAAACAGGCCTCTATTGTTCGGAAACACTCTGTCTTCATTCACGGTAGCGAGCAGTGGCGGCTTGCAGCAGACGGCGGTAGCCTTGCCGGAAAGCACTAACACCCAAGCGCGCCACGACTTCTCGTCCTTTGCAACGGTGGAGACTTACGTTCAGCACCCCGTGATTTCATGGCACCTTGACTGCCGCTTCTCTGGTATTATCTGATCTGCCTCTGATCTTAGTAGCGCGGAGCTGTGGGTTTCCAGGACACTGCCGGTGACATCGCAGACTGCGGCCCGAGAAGCACCCACTGGTCATACAAAGAATGTGTGACGACGGAATTGGTTACACTGCGGCCACCAAAAGGAGTAAAGTCTGCCGCATCTAAGAACGTGTGCAGAAACAGGAGTCAAGCGGCGGCTCCTGCTCGCTCCTCCACGATGACGGTTTTTGACTGCTCCTTGGCTCACCAGTTAGGCCTCCGGAAGGCCTGATGATGAACGTCGCCCACAGATTCGCAGCAGTCTCGACTTGAACGGCAGCAGTGGCCAGACCACTTGGCACAACTCGGTATTCCACCAGAGTTCGAAGACAGAGGGTATACTGACATAGATCCTGTCTCGTCGGTGGTAGGCTACAGATTGAGGACAATTAGATCAAGCCCCTGGTAAATAATATTTATACAAGAACTCTCTCGCATGCATTGGTACTGAGAGGCGACGTTGAGTCCACTTGTCCTGCTTTTCCTGACAGGTCAGCGTTCTGGCCGCTTCACCTGTGGCTCAAATATGTTTCAACTCCCCCATTTAGAAGCAGTGGTGGATTTATTTTGCAGCGTCGGTTCTCTGAATAATTGTTATTATTTCCAACGTATGGCTTGTTTCTTCAGTTTGCCTTATCAGCACAATGACGGTATTCTCCTTTCTCTATGATGTCATTCTGCTGTGCTGACCTTTTCATCACAGAGCTTTTGCGCTGTGTAGTAATTAACTCCGCCTTGTGGCTGTTTTGCATCGACAGACCTTGCTTGTTGACATTTTGTCTGGCGGTTGAATATTGAGCTGCTTTGCTAATTCATTGCGTTACCAGAGGACGGTTTCTAAAAGTCTACTCCATTCCCAAGCCTATTATTTTGTGGCACTTCACTAGATATTGGCCTTCCCTCTTTGATGTTATCTGTACTAGACCACGAACCAATTCAAAGCTTCGCCATGCGGCAGGCATCTCGTCATTAATTTTGAACTCTGCTTGTCGGCTTGTTACTTCCAAGACTGTCGCCCGTGACACTGTGGTTAAAATATTGCTAGCAACGGAGACGTTAATAAATTTCCGAGGAGTAAAGTAAATGAAAAAGAATACTAGCGTTGATATAGGAGGCATTTCCAGAAAGGAAAAATAATTGCGGAAATGTGACACGTCCATTAACTTTCTGTTTATTACACCTAGCATATTACCTCACATAAAAATGAACAAAAAACTAATTATACACTTAATTAAGTAATTAAAGGCTGTAAATTGTAGTGTTGGATAATTTTAATTAAACGTGCCGTAAATATGTGGTGCTACTTGATACCTCAGTTACAAGTAATTTGAAATTAACATTCACGTGGAAAAAGAAGTCACATGAGTGTATGACCTTTGCCTTCATTTTTGAGAGTGTCATTTCACAGTTCAGTGGAGAGGGGCTGCTGTTTGGTTCTTCTCGTGCAGTAAAAATCCTACAACCTTTCAGCCCTGAGTTTACTTTTTAAAGGCTAGGACATAATTCTTAATGAATATAAGGAATAATGCATACGAAAAAATTTCTACAGGTTATGTTTGAGAGAAATCCTCAAGATCTGTAATAAGCTTTCGGAAGTATTTAATGTCAGTTTTATTTGTGACTACTACCCGACATACGCATAAACACACTGTAACGAGCTGTTCCAAATACCGTCGACCACCGAGATCCTCCTGTACCCTCTGATAGTAACAGTCGTAGTAATGGTGGAAGTAGTAGTTGCAGTAGTAGTAATACCCGTGAGAAGTACTCTTTCTTTATCACGGACTGTAATACTACTGTCAGCTCCAAAGAGAAACAATACTGGGAATATCATTGACAGTGTTTGTCCCAATTCCTGCCCACTCCGGATCTTGTTGAAAATTGGCCTGTAACACGTGCATTAATGTAAACCGATTGCGGACCTCTGGTACAGATCCGAGTGGAGGGTCTGAATCAGAGGCTCAGACGGTTCTGCGACCGTGTAGGCTGCAGATTCCCTCGACCTGAGCCAAAGGGTTGTTGGGTTCGGGTTCTGCAGAATAAGTCAGGTGTCCACTATGTGCAGGAGGCGGCTACACAGGTAACAGGGGATGTGTGGCGTGGACTGGGCGGTTTTTTAGGAAACACAAGTAGCGCTTTAGTCACAAGGGTGCAGGGTGCAGGCTGAACACAGGAAGAACGTAGATACAGGAACCATTAGTATAACAGTTATAAATTGTCGTAGCTGTGTTAGGAAAGTACCAGAGCGCAAAGTGCTAGTAGAAAGCACTGATGCTCAAATCGTTGTAAGCACTGCAAGCTGGCCAATGCCGGATATAAGCTCAGCCGAAATTTTTGCGAAGAACCTAACGGTGTCCCGAAAGAATAGGCTAAACACGGTTGGCGATGGCTTGTTTGTTGCTGTGAGAAGTAGTTTAACTTGTGGCGAAACTGAAGTAGATACTGGCCGGCCGGAGTGGCCGAGCGGATCTAGGCGCTACAGTCTGGAACCGCGCGACCGCTACGGTCGCAGGTTCGAATCCTGCATCGGGCATGGATGTGTGTGTTGTCCTTAGGTTACTTAGGTTTAAGTAGTTCTAAGTTCTAGGGGACTGATGACCTCAGCAGTTAAGTCCCATAGTGCTCAGAGCCACTTTGAAGTAGGTACTTCTTGCGAGTTGGTATGGGCGGAGGCCATTGTTGGCAACAGTAACAAAATAATAAGTGGAGCCTTTTCCGACCTCCCAATTCAGATGATACAGTTGCTGAAGGGTTCGAAGAAAGCTTGAGTTTGATTTCAAACACGTACCAAACTCATATGCTAATTCTTGGTGGTCACTTTAATTTACCCTCGATATGTTGGCGAAAAGACATGTTTAATTTCGGAGGTACGCATAAAATATCATCCGAAACTGTGCTAAACTCATTTTCTGAAAATTATTTCGAGCAGCTAGTTAACGAGCCCACGTGAATAGTAAACGTTTGTCATAACACACTTGTCCTCGTAGCATCAAATACTCCTGAGTTAATAACGAGCAGCAAAACGGATACTGGGATTAGTGAACACAGGGTTTTCGTAGCGAGATTGAATATTGTAATCCCCAAATCCTTGAAAAATAAGCGAAAAATATACCTATTCAGAAAAGCTGATAACAATTCACTTGATGTCATCCTGAGAGACAATCCCCACTCGTTCCAAATTAGTAATATAAGTGTGGACCAGATGTGGCCTTGATTCAAATAAATAAAATCGCCAGCATTTGAGAGGTTTATATCAAATAAATTAACAAACAACGGAGCTGATCCTCCTTGGTACACAAAACGGGGTTAGAACACTGTTGCAGAAACAACGAAACAAACATGCCAAATTTAAACACATGCATAATCCCCAAGATTGGCGACATTTTACAGAAGCTCGGACTTCAATGCTAGATGCTTATAAGTTTCCACAATGAAACTTTGTCTCGAAACCTGGCAGAAAGTCCAAAGAGATTCTGGTCGTATGTGAAGTATCTTAGCGCCAAGAAACAGTCAATGCCTTCCCTGCGAGATAGCAGAGATACTACCGAAGACAATGCTGCCAAAGCAGTTACTAAACACAGCCTTCCGAAATGCCTTCACAAAAGAAGACGAAGCAAATATTCCAGAATTCGAATCGAGAACAGCTGCCAACATGAGTAATTTTGAATAAATATACTCGGAGTAGGGAAGCAACTTAAATCGCTTAATAAAAGCAAGTCTTCTGCACCAGACTGTATACCAATTAGGTTCCTTTCGGATTATGCTGATGCATTAGCTCCATATTTCACGATCATATACATCCGTTCGCTCGACGAAAGATTCTTACCCAAAGACTGGAAAGTTGCACAGGTCACACAATATTCAAGAAAGGTAGTAGGAGTAATCCACCAATTTACAGGTGCATTTCGTTAACGTCGATATGTAGCAGGATTGTGGAACATATATTGTGTTCGGACATTATGAATTACGTCGAAGAAAACGGTCTATTGACACACAGTCTACATGTGTTAAGAAAACATCGTTCCTGTAAAATGCAACTAGCTCTTTATTCACATGAAGTGTTGATTGCTATTGACAAGGGACTTGAGATCGATTCCGCATTTCTGGATTTCCGGAAGACTTTTGACACTGAACCACACAAGCGACTCGTAGTGAAATTGCATGCTTATGGAATGTCGTCTCAGTTATGTGACTGGATTTGTGATTTCCGGTCAGAGAGTTTACAGTTCGTAATAATTGATGGAAAATCATCGAGTAAAACAGAAGTGATTTCTGCCGTTCACCAAGGTAGTGTTAAAGGCCCTTTGCTGTTCCTTGTCTATATAAAAGATTTGGGAGATAATCTGAGCAGCCGTCTTCGGTTGTTTGCAGATGACGCTGTCGTTTATCGGCTAATAAAGTCACAACATCAAAAAAATGTTCAGATGTGTGTGAAATCTAATGGGACTCAACTGCTAAGGTCATCAGTCTCTAAGCTTACACAATACTTAACCTAATGTACCTTAATCACAAACACACACACCCATGATCGAGAGAGGACTCGAACCTCCATCGGGACCAGCCGCACAGTCCATGACTGCAGCCCCCTAGACAGTGCGGCTATCAGAAGATAAAAATGTCCAAAACGATTTACTAAAGATATCTGAATGGTGCGAAAAGTGGCAGTTGGCCCTAAATAACGAAAAGTGTAAGGTCATCCACATGAGTGCTATAAGGAACTCGTTAAACTTCGGTTACACGACAAATCAGTCTAATCTAAAAGCAGTAAATTCAACTAAATACCTAGGTATTATAATTACGAACAACTTAAACTGGAAGGAACACATAGAAAATGTTGTGGGGAAGGCTAATCAAAGACTGTGTTTTATTGGCAGGACATTTAGAAAACGTAACTGACCTAGTAAGGAGACTGCGTACACTACGCTTGTGGGATTCATACCAGGTACGAATGATGGAGTACATCGAAAAAGTTCAAACAAAGTCAGCACGTTTTGTATTATCACGAAATAAGGGAGAGAGTGTCACAGAAATGATACAGGATTTGGGCTGGACATCATTAAATGAAAGGCATTTTTCGTTGCGACAGAATCTTCTCAAGAAATTCCAATCACCAACTTTATCGTCCGAATGCGAAAATATTTTTTTGACATCGACCCACTTAGGGAGGAACGATCACCAGGATAAAATAAGGGAAATCATAGCTCGTACGGAAAGATGTAGGTTTTCATTCTTACCGCGCGCTAGACGAGATTGAGAAAATAGAGAGTTGTGAAGGTGGTTCGATGAACCCTCTGCAAGGCACTTCAGTGTGATTTGCACAGTATCCATGTAGATGTAGATGTGGATGTAGATCTACTCTAAGTCCTCTACTTTAGATACACTTGCTCCTTTTCACTATTTACCCTGGTCCTGCAGCCTCACTAGCACCTACCGAACACAGTGAGTTTATGGTTCATTATTGATTCTGTCCTTTGTGTGATTCTACCTTATTGGTAGGGTTATTAGTGCTATGAAACTGTAGATTGAGTATTGGCCAGAACTGAGTTTTGGCAACTTTGCGCTTGAACTGGTACTAAGCAACACCTGCTATAGAATGAAATTTTCACTCTGCATCCGAGTGTGTGCTGATATTAAACTACTTGGCTGACTGAAACTGTGTGGTGAACCGAGAATCGAACACCGAGTTTCACTCCGGCACTTTGTTTTATTCTGCCACTAGGTTTCAACACAAGCTGTAGCTAATATCAGGCAGTTAGCTAAGGTTGAGGTTCCTATCATTAAGAGTTGATGGTGAAGTTCTGCGCTCCCCTTTTCACGTGGTAGTAAAGGTGCCCAATTGATAGGTTGCCATTTTACACAGTTTACAACTAACTTAGGGAGGCGAGAAGAGTCGGCTAAGTGGACACAACCACTACGACATCCATTGGTAGTTGTTAATATTTTAAGTCTTTCCCTTTGGTACCGAAACGACGAATGACGACCACCACCTTGAAGGCTTTACACTGAAGTGCCAAAGAAATTTGTGTAGGCATGCGTATTCAAATACAGAGATATGTAAACAGTCAGAATACGGCACGGCGGGTGGCAACGTCTATGTAACTCAAAAAGCGTTTCGCCCAGTTGTTAGATCGGTTACTGCATCTACAATGCCAGGTTATCAAGATGTAAAAGAGTTTGAACGCGGTGTTACAGACGCCCGGGGTAGCCGCGCTTTCTAAGTCGCCTGGCCACGATTGGCGCGGCTCTTCCCGTCGGAGATTCGAGTCCTCCCCCGGGCATGGGTGTGTGTGTGTGTTGTCCTTAATGTGAGTTAGATTCAGTATTGTGTAAGCCTAGAGTCCGATGACCGCAGCAGTTTGGTACGGAAATTACCAGAAAACGAAAAAAAAGGCGCGAGAGCGATGGGACGCACTATCTCCTAGGTAGCGATGAAGTGCAGATTTTCCCATACGACCATTTCACGAGTGTACCGTGAATATCAGGAATCCGGTAAAACATCAAATCTCCGATATCGCTGCGGCCGAAATAAGATCCAGCAAGAACGGGACTAATGACGACTGAAGAGAATCGTTCAGCGTGAGAGAAGTGCAACCCTTCCCCAAATTGCTGCAGATTTCGATGCTGGGCCATCAACAAGCGTCAGCGTGTGAACCATTCAACGAAACTATATCGATATGGGCTTTCAGAACCGAAGGCCCCTTCCTGTACCCTTTATGACTCCGCGACACAAAGTCTGGGCCTGTCAACACCGACCCTCGACTGCTGATGACTGGAAACATATTGCCCAGTCAGACGAATCCCGTTTCAAATTGCATCGAGCGAATGAACATGTGCGGATATGGAGACAACCTCATGAATCCATGGACTCTGCATGTCAGCAGGGAACTGCTCAAGGTGGTGGAGGCACTGTAACTGTATGGGCCGTGTGTAGTTGGAGTGATAATGGACCCCTGATACGTCTACAAAGGTGACATGTACGTTATCATCCTTTCTGATCGTCTGCATCCATTCATGTCCGTAGTGGATTCCGACGTACTTGAGCAATTCCAGCAGGACAACGGAACATCCCACACTTCAAGAATTGCTACAGAGTTGCTCCAGCAACGTTCTTATGAGTTTAAACACTTCCACTGTCCGCCAGACTCTCCAGACATGAACATTACTGAGCATATATGCGATGCCTTGCAATGTGCTGTTCAGAAGAAAGTCGTACTCTTACGAATTTATGGATAGCCGTTCAGTATTCACGGTGTCAGTTCTCTCTAGCACTACTTGACAGTAGTCGAGTCCATGCCACATCGTGCTGCGGCACTTCTGCGTGCTCGCGGGTGCCCTATACGATAGCAGGCAGGTGTACCAGTTTCTTTAGATCTTCAGTGTATTTTAGAGTCGATTTGAGAATACGCGACTGTGTGGAGCTTTGTTTTCCTGTCTGTGTATGTTAAGAAGTGGAACGGAAGCAGCATCTCTGTGAGGAAAAATGACGATAGCAGGTTTACTGCACCTTGCAGTATGAGCTGATTTGGCGGTTATGCCATGAAGTCTCACTCCGGATCAGAGGTATGCACCACGCCATTCAGCAGCGAGTATAGTGACAACCGGTACGTCACAGACAGAAAAGTTGTAGTCGATATGTTACTTTATCTTTTGACAGAAATTGTCAAGCTTGTTCTACTGAGCAAAAGTAATTTTACAGTTCATGGTGTGAATAAACTTTAACCGCACTATAAAACAGTTGATCATTATAGTTCGATTTCTGAAGAGATGCTCTGCACCATTTTGTAGAGAATTACAAGTAAATGAGACTTTTCAAGCTCTAGCGCAGAATTTGTTGCAGAGGTGATGAAGTCGACATTACATGGAAAACTACAATGTTATTCAGACACTCCATGTAAATTATAATTAGTTGGAATTATTGATTAACTGTGTAGAAAGAAAAGTTAGCCACATACTAGCTCATACAAGAACCGGGAATGTTTCTTTCAGACTCAGTCTCACGACAGGACAGAGTAAACATTTCATTGTGGAGCATTAAGTGACAGACCCAGGATATTTCTGAACTGGAATAGCGACAGAATTTAATGGAGCAGAATAAATTAAATACAGATTACGAAGAAAACGACAAAATTCTAAGAAGAAAATTCATCGAAATAAGTTACTGTTGTTTTCAGCAACCGATTCCGCATCGAAGATTATGTAGCAGTGCAAAAGCAGCAAACAGGAATGTCTTTAAAGAGATTGAGAAAGAATAAATTTGTCGGTGAGCAGTCTTTAAATCCAACGACAGTAAGTACATAAAAGAAGAATTTGATAAGAGCGTGAGCTGGACGATCGTCGAAGGCGATTTCCAATGACTGCGATTGTCTCAGTACGACGCCTCAGCAGCCAACAGTAATTATGTCTGCTACTCAGCAACCTACGACGGCAGCCACTCCTGCAGTGTACCCCTTGTAGCATTCCAGTTCGTCCAGTCCGAGCTACAATGCAGCGGGCTACACAGGCAGTATTTAGTGGGCTTTGTTAAATCGGAGTTCATTTGTTGTTGCTTGCGGTGGTGGTGATGGCGTCGGTGGAGTGTATGTCGTAGCTTAATTAGAAGTGATTTCAACAAACACACGTTGATTTGTTGAGTTCAGTGGACTGGTCACCTTACGGTGACAGTTGCTAACAACCTAAGGTTGGTTATAGATTTATTGTTATTGTGATGCCTTATCTGCAAGAACCTTGTAAATGGAGGTCATGCTTAAAGCGGTATTGGAGATGCAATCGACATTAGGAGAATTGGTTCAAGACAATGCTTATTTGAGTGCTAAACTGTATACGTAAAATGCAAATTTGGAAACGAAACCTGAAGGTATAAATTTTGAAAAGGGTCTGCACGGGCATAAGGGGCTGCCAGTTGCCAAATTTAACAATAAATTAGGTGTTATTCTAGAAGAATCGAGTTCGCCAAGATCTCTAACAATTTGTTGTATTACTACGACCGGTTTCTATAAAAGTACTGTGTCATCATCGGATCTTGTAACATTAATAGTTGTACAAGATCTGATGATGGCGATGTAGATCTGTCGAGGCCGGTCATAATAATAAAATGAATTGTTTGATTATTGAAGAGTAATATAACTTTCAAATCGCCACCGACGACTAATGCAACGTTACACATAGATAAACTTGATATTGCTAGTGATGATTTTTATGAAATAAAATAGATAAGTCGATTCAGAAACTCGAAGCACGTATTACTGACTAGCGTAGGGAAATACATAGCAATAATTAATGAAATATGTAGGAATTAGAAATTACTACAATAACGAGACTAAAAGCTTTCCAATTTGATGTCACTGTACTAGCTAATTTCCCGGTGAATCCTTAATCAAAGGTTTTGTGAAGTATTAAACTGAAACAAGCCTTAGACACGTAGGCGTAAAACCACCTATTTCTAAACAAGATGCGGGTTTACGACAGGTAGAAGCTTTCTGTTCCGATGAGGAAGCTCTGGAGTGGCGTAGTAGTTCTTCTGTCAAACTGAAAGTTTATGTTGTGTAGATTTTAGTTGTCTGTTGACATTCGTATCAATTTGTTGAAATGCATGGCACTGTTGGAATTAAACTATATGGCCTGTCTGATATTGTCGGAGTATGAAGCACAAATAGCTTAATGTTAACATATATGAACGTGATTACTTACGAAAAGACAGTGTCAGAGTTAGCTTTACATTTACTTTTGAGCTTTAAATTATATCAAAAAGTGATTTAAGTTCTAATAAATTTACTTACGTCTTGACCACACTTATATTTTTCAACAACCTTACTGTTTTCGACTTTCCGTGATATTAGTAGGCTACAAAATACAACACAAACCTGGTATCAGAAGTTATGAAAATACGATTCCTTTTACCATTGATAAGAGACACATTACAACAACTAGAATATGGCTTCCTAGCTTACCAGTGCTACATCAGTCATATAAAACCATTGATTCAATGTATCACGTCAAAATTCTCGATTTCGACACAAGTGCAAACTGCTACCAAGTGAAAATATTGGCCGGCCAGGGTGCCCGAGCGGTTCTAGACCCTTCAGTCTGGAACCGCGCGACCGCTACGGTCGCAGGTTCTAATCCTGCATCGGGCATGGATTTGTGTGATGTCCTTAGGTTACTTAGGTTTAAGTAGTTCTAAGTTCTAGGGGACTGATGACCTCAAAAGTTAAGTCCTTTGTTGCTCAGAGCTATTTGAACCGTTTTTGAAAATTTTGGAAGCGAAGTGGACTAACCCGGTAGGCCGCACTGGGTACGTGGTGTACGCTGCAATTTGTTTCTGTTTACAACCACAAGTTTCATCGTTGCAACGCTTTAAATAATTACATCAGCCAACATGGAAATCACAATGTTTTATTAAAAGGTGGTACTCTAAAAAACAATGTGTAACAGGTTTCCTCATCTCTACATTGGAAGAACACTCATTGGCGCTGGGGCCAATCGTCTGTTAACTAACTAATCTTTTGTTTTATTTACAACTTACGGCAAAAAAAATCTCTTACATATATCACTCGCCGAGTATATTGAGAATATGTGGGTATCTACGTCATGTCAGTGCCTTAGCGTTACTGAGGTTATCCCTAAGTTCTTGCAGACTTAGCGTTACTGACTTTGAGGTGGTAAATAAAAGTAGAGATTGTACGCATCCAGAGTACTGGTCACATATTTTCTTCAGTAATAAACTTTGCCAGTTAGGTAAAATAGTGCCGAGTATAGAAAAATCGACGTAAGTTTCTGAGTTTTTTAAATATGTAATGACGTATTTAGGTTAAGAGTGTGAAGAGCTTCCTTCTAAGTTACAGCCTAACCAAAGTACTTGCCATACAAGGAATATTCAAAGAAAGAGTAATCTCAAAAACTAAGTTTTCTCATTCGTGTTGCTCATCTCAGCGAAATGCAGCCTCATTAATTTCTTGAAACACTTGGTAAACTTCCAGATGTCAGTACTGATGAATTAGGAGACAGGGATGGAATATAGTTTAAAATTCAGCTCACCGATTAAATCCTTGTCCACCAATACTCCTACTTACTCTCGTCTACTGTGAATGAGCTGCATAAGAATATCGATCAACGTTTTGCGGATAGTGTAATTGGGTGATGAGTGAAGCCTTATTTTTAATGTTCTTATACCCACTGGCAATGGTTCTCGACCGGTGGTTGATTACAGCTCGCTTAATCAAAATGTGGTACTGCAACCATGCCGATGCCTGACCTCCATAAATTGTTTTATCCTGTTTCAGGGAGCTCAGTATTTTACCATTCTCGATCTTAATAAGGCCGCTCATCAGATGCCACTGGCCAAAGTATCAAACACACTCGCTGCGTTTTGTACTGACTAGAATGTATTTGAAGAAAATTGAGTCCCCTTTGAGACAGACAGCTGTGTTGTCGCATTTGCTAGATTCTGTCTTAGGCGAGACGAAATTTAAGTATGTTTAAGGCTACCTAGATGATGTTCTAACATACTGTCAGATATTTGTCGAATATTTTGATCATTTACAGTGTTCCTAGTGCCGTTTATGCGAAGTTGGACTGATAGTAAAACCTTCCAAGGTAAATGTCGCTCATCAGAAAAATTCATTTTCGGGGCACATTGTGTCAGCTCATGAAATCGGGGTCGATCAGTGGAGTGGCCGTGCGGTTCTAGGCGCTACAGTCTACGGTCGCAGGTTCGAATCCTGCCTCGGGCATGGATGTGTGTGATGTCCTTAGGTTAGTTAGGTTTAAGTAGTTCTCAGTTCTAGGGGACTGATGGCCTCAGAAGTTGAGTCCCATAGTGCTCTGAACCATTTGAACCATTTTGTTCCCTCCACTTAAAGATGAGAAGTTTGTGGCTAGGTTTATAAAAGGGTGAACTTTTTGGTAAATCTATCACTGATTTTGCCCAGTTGGAAGCACCCATGAACCACTTCAACAAAAAGGCGAAAAATTTCAGTGGATTGACTCCCACCAGTCTACGCTCCGGCCCTTTAAAATGGCCTTGGCTAGCGCTTCTGTCGTAGCAGTTTCTGATTTCGGCCATGAGTTTATCTTGAAAATTAATGCTATGGCGATAGCAGCTATGTTACTCCAAGAGTGTTATCGTAAGAAGAAGTCATCAGCATTCATTGAACATCCTGGTCAAAGAGGGCCTATTACCGGACAGAATTGGAGGCCACTCCCTTGCCACTGAGGTGGGAAACTATCACTAAAGGCAGAAGAAGAATCAGCAGTGATCAGCGGCATGACAGTGCACAGGGGAATGGAAACCCCTGCACTGAAGAATCATAAAGTGTATTTACAGGACAATGACCTGTAATAGAAAAATACGAGATGGTCAGTACTCCCTTAGCAAAAGATTCCCTAATAGCCGCCACTCGCATATGTTGGTGATGGCGGGGGGAGGGGGGGGGGGGCAGGGGGCATGAATAAAATGTTGAAAAACCAATAGAAGGATGACGACCTTTGAGTCGGGGCGTGGAATGCCAGAATCTTGAACATGGTAGGGAAGTTAGAAGATTTGAAGGTGGAATGAAGAGGCTCAATTTAGATGTAGCGGGGGTCGGTGAAATGAACTGGGATAAAGATGTAGGGTAAAGTATCAACAGCCGCAGAAAACGGTATAACTGGAGTATGATACGTTATGAATAGAAAAGTAGGGCTGAGAGTCAGTTACTGTGAACGGCACGGTGATAAAGTTGTTCTCATCAGGATCGACAGGAAGTCAACACCGACGACGATGGTTCGACGTAGTGAGATGAAGAGACAGAGAAAGAAAATGAGAATATTGAACGGGTAATTCAGTGCGTAACGGGAGAGTAAAATCTAATAGTCATGGCGAACTGGAATGTTGTTCTAGAGGAAGGAGTCGAAGAAAGGGCTGGTAGTAGGAATAACATAAGAGAAAGGCTACTTGAGTTCTGCAACACATGTAAACTACAGTGAAGCGCCAAATCAACTAGCATATGCATGCGTATTCAAATACAGAGATATGTGCCGCGCGGAGTAGCCGCTCCGTCTATGGGCGCCGTGTCACGGATACCTGGCCCCTCCCGACAGGGCATCGAATCCTCCCTCGGGTATGAGTGTGTGTGTTGTTCTTAGCATAAATAAGTTTAAATAGTGTATAAGTCTAGGGACATGTGACCTGAGCAATGTGGTCAACAGGAATTCACTCACATTTGAACAGAGATATGTTAACAGGCAAAATACGGCGCTGAGGTCGGCAACGCCTACATAAGGCAACAAGAGCTTCGCGCAGTTGTTAGATCTCTTACTGCTTCTACAACGGCAAGCTACCAAGATGTAAGTGAGTCTGAACGTGGTGTTATAGTCGGCGCACGAGCGATGGGACACAGCATGCCCAATGTAGCAATGAAGGGGAATTTTCCCGAACCACCATTTCACTAGTGTACCGTGACTGTCAGTAATACGTTAAAACATAAAATCTCCACCATCGCTGTGGCCGGAAAAAGATTCTTCAAGAACTTAACCACCGACGACTGAAGAGAATCGTTCAATGTGACAGAAATGCAACCCTTCGAAAATTGCTGCAGATTTCAATGCTGGGCCATCAACAAGCGTCAGCATGCCAACCATTCAACGAAACAATATCGATATGGGCTTACAGAGCCGGAGTGGCCCAGCGGTTCTAGGCACTACAGTCTGGAGCCACGCGACTGCTATGGTCGTAGGTTCGAATCCTGCCTCGGGCATGGATGTGTGTGATGTCCTTAGGTTAGCTAGATTTAAGCAGTTATAAGTTCTAGGTGACTGATGACCTCAGACGTTAAGTCCCATAGTGCTCAGAGCCATTTGAACCATTTTTGAAGGCCCCTTCCTGTACTCTTGATGACTCCACGATATACAAAGCCTAGGCCCGTTAACACCGACACTGGACTGTTGATGACTGGAAATATATTGCCTGGTCAGACGAATCTCGTTTCAAATTGCATCGAGCAAATGAATGTGTACGGGTATGGAGACCATGAATCCATGGAACCTGCATGTCAGCAGGGAACTGCTCAAGCTGGTGGAGGCTATACAGTGGCGTAGGCCGTGTGAAGCTGGAACGATGCGCGACCCTTGATACGTCTAAATACGACTTTGTCGAGTGACACATACGTAATCACCCTGTCTGACCACCTACATCATTTTATGTCCATTGTGCTTCCCCACGGACTTGACCAATTCCAGCACGACAGTGCCACACCCCACATGCCCATAATTGCTATAGAGTGGCGCGAGGAACACTCACCTGAGTGTAAACACTTTTGGTGACCACCAAACTCCTCAGACATGAACATTATTGAGCATATCTGGGATGTCTTCCAACGTGCTGTTCAGAAGAGATCTCCACCCTCTCGAATTGTTAGGGAATTATGGACAGCCCTGCTGGATTCATGATGTCAGTTTCTTTCAGCACTGCTTCAGATGTTAGTCGAGTCCATGCCACATCGTCTTGCAGTAATTCTGCTCGCTCACAGGGGGCCTACGTGATTTTAGCGAGGTGTAACAGTATCTTTGGCTGTTAATTGTAATATATGTCTGCCTTTCTGTGCATTTAAGCAAGGGGAACCGATGCAGCTTCTCTGAAATGCAAGATGATAATAACAACCTTCCTACAATTTGTGGTGCATTCTGATTTGTGGGATATTCCATGAAGTTTTGTCCCAGCTCAGAGATATACCACAGTTAAAGAGCTATGAGTATTGTGACCATCACCATAACGTCACAGAAACATAACTTTTGGTCGAGTTGTCTAATCATCTCTTGGCAAGAACTAACAAGCATGTTTTACTAATAAAACATAATGTTGCAGCTCAAATATGTATGAAATGATCCATTGTCAAAGAGAAGATCAATAATCTGATTTATGAAGATATACTCAACGTCATTTAGTAGTGAATTGAAAGAAGATGTGAATGTTCAGCCTTCCAGTGCAGAAATAGTTGCAGAGGTGAAGAATTCTGTATTAAATGTCGAATTACACTGTTATCTTGACTCAGTGAATCAGGATTATTGGTTAATGTTGATCAAAGCAAAATTAATCACAAGCTACCTCACACCAGAGGAGGAATACTTAAATTCTGGCTCGCTTCTGTGACAGGAAAAAATGTTCAAATGTTTATGAATTCCTAAGGGACCAAACTGCTGACGTTATAGTTCTCTAGACTGACACACTACTTAAACTAACTTACAGTAACTTACACAAGGGCAACACACACGCCCATGCCCAAGGGAGGACTCGAAACTCTGACGGGAGTGGCCGCGCGATTCGTGACATGGCGCCACTAACAGTGCGAACACTCCGCACGGCTCTGTGGCAGGACTGAAAAGTGTTTTGCTACTACAACCCATGATAGTCTGGTGATACTGTTTTTTTGGTATCGGTACCTTATCGTAGTTCCCATGCTTTAGTTTTAAAAATGTTGTTCCAAAATCTGGAGACCATTGAAAGTTTAGTCGTTTTCTTCAATAATTGTATGAGGAATCGAGGAATTTCAGCGAATTTTTTAGTAACTATTCTGAAACAGTATTTAGGCCTAGACATGAGCGCAGTTCCATTCCTGTTGTGTGTTGGAAAATTTTTTACTTCGACCTGTTATGGATTAGTTCATGCACCAAGTTCATGCCCCAAGTAACTGATTTCTTGTAATATGAAATGGCATTTTTCCATGGTATGTGTTAATAATGTTGCAAGTAAACAGTGAAGGACTTCTCATTAACGCATTACATACTCTTTGAGATCGCCGGCCGCGGTGGTCTCGCGGTTCTAGGCGCGCAGTCCGGAACCGTGCGATTGCTACGGTCGCAGGTTCGAATCCTGCCTCGGGCATGGATGTGTGTGATGTCCTTAGGTTAGTTAGGTTTAAGTAGTTCTAAGTTCTAGGGGACTAATGACCACCTCAGTTGAGTCCCATAGTGCTCAGAGCTATTTGAACCATTTGAACTCTTTGAGATCCTTGGTGATCACGCACACTGCTTTGGTTTTAGTCTTTACGATACTACCTCCTCAGAGGCAGTGGAAAGTGCTTTGGCCCAAATGGCACGCGATGGTAAAGCTAATGACTAGACCGAGTTAAGAATGCTGGTTTTGGACGATCTTTGGGGGCTACTTCTAATTGATAATACCAGATTTCTAGATACATAGTTTTAAATAAGGACAGTTGTCTACATTATCGAAGTTCTCTGGGATATTAGGCGTAGATTAGGTGTCTCTTACTGCTTTCTTGTTTAGATGATGATAGTCATAACAAAAAATACTTGCTTTATAGCCATCTGATGACTTCGTAGAAACATAGACAACAGGTGCAGACCATCTTTATACCTTCCATGACAGTTTGCAAATGCTGTGTAGCTGCACACGGTTTCTTAAGCAGTGGTGGCTCATTCCCGATGGGAACAGAAATTCAGTTAGTGTACATGGCAGACAGTGGCCAAGAGAGTCAATTAATTTAGCTTATTCGTCTAATAACCTCTCCATGTTCTCCTTTTCTGGTCTCTCTAGATGTGACACTTTTGTTCTCAGTGCAGTTAAACTGACAGACTGACCAGTGATGCACATATTGGCATGAAATCACTATGTAACTCATCCTCATCCAGCACTTCCAAGGTGGCTATCAGAGTAGCACATGACAAATTTATCTATTTGGGACTAAAGTTGCGAATGCAGACAGGCACAACACCGCTTTCATCAAAGATCCACACTTAGAAGAAACTATGTCATCTAAAATATTGAGCTTTATACAATTCCTCATTCTCAGGAGAGAGTTAACCTGAGGATCAGCTCCCCTATAAACACTGATCAATTTTAAATTACTTTTCGGTATGATATCCTGCTAGTTGACTAGAAAGGGACCTTGTACACAATTTAGATGGTTGCCCCTGCCATAGGGGTGGTTACATCTTAGTCTACTGTACACCACTGAAAATCAACATTAGTCTGATATGACCATAAAATTCTTAGTCACCTTTTTAGCCTCGTTCTTAGTCACAAGCAACTATAGGGAGAACTTCCATGATATCTTGGAAGCTTCTGGCCCTCCCTCTCCACCACATGCAAGCTTATGACTGTAATTCTATATGACATCAATCAATACTGCTTAACCTCCAGATTGGCGGGTTCAGTTCTGCCTTCCGAAGGATAACTTTACTTGTCTGCTACTGATTCTGCACGGTTGTGACCAGTGATAGGTCATAGTGGGACACACAGTCCCATGTCATGTTTAGTGGTGTGTTGCATAGTCTATCCGGTGAGCACCTTCCATAGCTCTGCGAACTTTTGTTTGTAGAATTCCATCTGCAACATCTAAACCGTTTAAGTGATTGACAGTGTTCGTCCCTCGAATTACACATCATATGACCTGTATGGTAACGTATAAAATACTTGGTACTAAACATTAATTTCTTTTTCCACGTTTTGGTGATCACATTAATTTCGGCTAGTGCTTTTGTGATTTCTACAGCTTCGTCCAGAGATTCTGGGAATTCCACACGGACCCTACATAGAATTACAGGCGGTAAATCACGTAAAAACACATCAAAAGCTTTCTGGTCACCTTCCTGTAATACTTCTCTATTACCATTTCATCCTCAGTCAGGCCATATGTGATAATATTAGTTTTTCAAATTCTGTGTACTAAAGTCTCTACCAGCTCCACATGTTTCTGTAATATGCCATTAAGCTGCTCATGGTAGTGACTCGATGTATTTATTATCATGTCTTTCTCTCTGCTAGTCCTTCCCTTAAGCCATCAAACGAGTGAGCTTATCTTAACTTGTCGTGGCACCTTGCATATGCCATTGCGTCTGCATTAACTGCATTTTAGCTACACTTGATAACTGCTCGTTGCCCTAACTTCCAAACGTGGTAACCATATCATAATGGTAAAAAATCCAATATATATCTTCTCCTACTTTCCCTGAAAATGGAGTATTGGATTTCAGAGTGTTATAACCAGGTTAAAAGGAATGATTTTTAAGTATAATGACGAAAATACAGTAACATAATTTCTTTTCACACGAATCAGCAGTACTTTGTTTGGCTGAAAGTCAACACTGGCGTCGTATTTAGATATTTTTGTTTTAAAATCTATCACTGACATAGAAGTCAAGCGAGATGGTGAACTTACGAACGGTTGAAGTGACATAGAGGATGGCTGAGAAGTGCTTCAATATGGCGTGGTGTCGAGGACAGTTGAGACAATGTCCAATGAAGGACAGTTGCAGTGAGATCCAGTAAGGCGGAATCTTGAGGAAGGTTAAGCCAAAATCCAGCAATGCAAGCGCTTGCCTTGAACGATTGATGGACTACTGAGCGTGGCTGGCAGAGGTCCAAAATGTGTATGTGCTGTAGGGGACCAGTGGTGCTATAAGTATCCGCCCAGCGGAAAGACCCCAGCGCGTGTACAAGAGGCAGGTAATATAGCGAAAGAGGCGCCAATGATTGCAGCACCGTTAACAACGTGGCTGACATCACACGGTGTTATGGCGTTGGTACTGGTATTTTCCCGTCCATTACCTGGGCGTACATAGCTAGTGGTCCTGAGCAGCTGCAGCAGTCGGTACACGTCTGTATGGTTGGTGGCAGTCCCAGGCACAGGATGGGGATGATCGGCAAAGTTGTAGTACTCACGAGGATTTATGAATTAGGATGTATCCGTTCCCTCCTTTCCTCCTTAGTTATTTTATTTCTGCCTGCAGCTAAACTATTTCACCTCAAATAAGCTGAACTGTCTCCTAAACCTTAACTTGTTTAGCCATAATGCCCACTTACTGCCAACACAAGTGCACACTATACCTAAAATGGGACTGCATAAGCAACATTCAGCGGTTACTCATACTGCTGCGTAGGACGCCCCTGCTACGGAAATATGTAAGTGGCTGCTAGTTGTCATCTATCGTCATCTTCAGCATTTCCATCGACATCAACTATAATGGGGCGTCTAGGATTGCTAAGCGCGGATGCTGATTCTCTACCGACGGTGGGTGCAGGCCTAGCAGAGAATTCAACTCTTGAATACAAAATAAAATCTTTCTTACTGTATTTTGCAATCAGTAGATCTTGAGGCCGCTAGAGTTGACAGCTGGTGTCGAAAACACGAAGGCATGCTGAAAAGTAATGTCTCAAAATTTTTTCTGCGAAAACTCTTAAGGCTTTTAATATCAAACGAACGTTATTAACGTTCTACAACTTCTTCATGTGACAGAATTGCAGCTTTCTGTCGCTAGAGGGCACCGAATTGTAACATGGAGGTGTGTAAAGTAACTGTGTCAGTGTGTGACAAACACCATGCTGTAATCGAGTTTCGAATTCAAGGAGTCCGTCCACACATTGAGCATTCTCCTTCTGCTTGACAGTGCCGAACCACACACGATCCCCGTTACATCTACAACAATGTAACCCGAAACCATGGGTTGACTTTCATCAATCACTCTTCCAACTTGACCCCATCCGATTCTCATCTGTTTCCAAACTTAAAGAACACTTTCGATGGCTTCACTTTCATAGTTGTGAAGCGGTGCAATCATAGGTGACGTTGTTCCAATATTATACACTGAGGGTGTCAAAAAACAAGTCTCTCGTTGGAAGATATTTGTTCGTCGCCAGGGTGACTACATTGAGAAATAAATACGTTGAGCTGGAGAATAAAGATGTAGGACGTTATAACGTTTGTTTAATTTCAAATGCTTCAAGAATTTTCACTTAAACAAGTCGAAGGCATTAATCTTTTGCGGGTCGCGGAACGCCGAACTCTCTGGACCGGCGTTGTAGGTAATATCGCCTACTGTGCAGCACCATTACGGATGCGGCGGTGTCGCAAAAGTCTCATGTTACCACTGGCCTATGGCGTGCTCGGTCCAGGGAAGACGGCCGTTGCTGTGTATGCGTCAGGTTGTATCTCGGTTACTAACGGCGCCGGGAGAGGAAGTCCTCCCTTGATGACTCAGAAGAATCTGGAATGCATAGGTCCCTCATATCACTGTTCTGAGAAGGTGGGACAGCGCTGAGTTGCCCGAGTGGCCGAATTCCCAGAAAAAGGTAGAAAGCCCAGCGACGGTGGAGACAGCAATATCATCGACACAGCCCTGACAGGTACAGACTGGACATCATGCTACAAGCTGTTTGACGAAGACCTGTAGAATTCGTTGGGTGTGGGACATTCAACCGCCGCTGCTCTGAGGTGATTTTGCAGAGTAGCCTTCATTTCTTTGTAATGCGGAAACGTCTCGAATAGAGGCCAATGGCAGATGCCTGTTTGCTATCAAGGCGAAGCTTCACGAAGGCTCGTCCACCCCAAGTCGCTGACATGCAGCAGCGGTGATATGGAAGCGATCCACTGTTGATGAGCTACTGAGATGGTAGGACGTGTTCTGATGGCTCTCAGCGCCAAGGTCCTGGCGGCCTGTCTATGCTTTGAGCACTGTTACCGTGTATCCCGTTACATTGTGTATTGATTTTTCATGTAATCCTACCTACTTTTTATTTTATTTATTATTTCAAAATTTACTATCTTCATGTACCGTGGCTCGTACCAACATCATTGTATTTTGTGCAGTTTGTTCACAGGGGTTTTATTCATTTTATAGAATACTTTTGTAATTTCTGTGCAATGCTGGGAAATGCTCATCCTCCTCTTTTGCTAGGTGATGTGGATTGTTTATTACTTCGTCTCTCATCATTGTTTTATTACGCTTTGTTTGTCCCTCCCGTATTTCCACTTTAATAATGTCCGAGACTACTTTGCATTTATTCTCTACACTCTACGTCATTTTGTCTTGAAATAACTTTTATGCAGCAGTCGGCACCCTCCAATAAATTGATTTTGTACCTTTCAAAGGAATTTAAGATCACTGGTTCATACTGACGGTTTTTACATGTAGCGGAGGTACTTAAGTGTTTGGAAGCGCTATGTAGAACTTGATACTATATATTTCGTTTCTGTGAGGCACTACATTTTATGAGGTTACTTTTGGAAATGTCTTTTGAAGCCTTACTTCGAGTAATTCGGAGAACGTAGAGAATTGGGCATTTGCATTGATTTCTCCGCACACTTCCAACTTTCCTCAGCTTGTTCTCTTGAAAAATCTTATATTTTGATTTAGATGCACGTTTTATATAGACAATTAGGGAGTTTATCCATATGTCATTTTGCTATTGTCATTTGTAAGATCGGGTATGAGAAATGAAGATCTTTTGCAGCCACATCACTCTTTTCTCTGCCCCTATCTGTGGTTACATACCAATGCATTCACTGTAGTTAGCCTTGTCGCATTGTTGACCAACAGGGACATCCAAAATCCCTGAAGTATGTTTATGAGGGTGCTACTAGTTTCATTAGTATTAATGTTTATGCCTACGTATGTAATTATGTTGACACGCCAAGCCCAGTTTTGTGAGAAACTTCCGTTAATTTGTGGGAAAAAGTGTCCACGCTAACACTGGTTGATATACCCACAAAAGTATTAAGTTCTTGTTGATGTCAAACCCTTTAATTTGTTTGAAACCGTTTGTCTTCACTTATTGTGTCGAGGTCATTCCTTGATGTAGACTGTGTTCCTTTTTATGATATAATTGCATGATCTTCTACCTTATGAATATAACCCAGTAAGAGTGTATCCTTTCTGTTTTCCCACATCTGTGCTCGGTAATACAAACTGCTGTACCGTTCAAACACTGGAGCTCAGATTAGAATTGCTTATTTTAATTTTTATTGAGTCCATGTTGTGTTGGTGGACTGCCAAGTCTGAGAAAAATTGCATGCTACTTTTTACAGCACCTTTTTCCTTTATCACTTGCAGTACGGATGTCTTTTGAAATGTCAGAATCAATGTTGTCAGTGCTTATTCCAGAATTTTTTAATTGTTAGGAGATGTGGGTTTTTCCTTTTCTAGAATAAATATGTTAGGATAAACCAAAACCACTGCTGAAAGTGCGTTTCCATAACAAAGGTATTAGTCACCCAAAATGAAGCAGCTGGATCAATCTTTCCTTCCCAGTCCTCTTTAGGTGGAGAGCATGTCCGATGAAATCACATTGATCGGTAGTTCCAACTGGTACCAGAGCAACATGCATGAAGTCGGCTCCCGTCAGTGCCAGTTAAGACCTTACATTAATCAGTATCTAAGCAATATTAAGTCGTGGCCGGTCATTACAACGGGACAGACCGGTATGATGTGCAGTGGTCAGGGAAGCTTTCTTTTCCAAAAAAGAAAGGAAGATTACGGTTTAATGTCCCATCGATAACTAAGTCGGCAGAGAAGAGGCACAAGATCGCAATATTGTCAAGGATGGGAAAAGAAATCGGACGTATCTTATCAAAGGTACCATCCTGGTATTTACCTGGAACGAAATCACGAAAACCTAAATCAGGACGGTCAGAGCATGATTCCAGAAGTCGTCCAGCTGAATGTAAACCCGGCGTGCTGGCAGTGTGACTAAATGTCAAAACAAGGAACCAGTGTGTGTGTGTGTGAGAGAGAGAGAGCGACAGCGTAAGCGACCAAATGTAATTCACTGTAGTGAAACTAGATGCCAAGCTGATATTCAGGGAAAGAATTAGAAGGAAATGTAATTCATCCACGAAACTAGTGCTTACAAAACACTGTGAGTCTCGTAACCAGGTTAATTAGGGAAATGTAGAAGAGCCATTGAAAAGCAGAGTGTCACACTGGTTCGTTTCCTAAGTGCGAGATCGTAACGGACAAGTGCATCAAATTCCAGTGACCGACACTAGACGTAGAAAGACAGACAGTGTGTGTCGGATAGTTTAACAGTTATTTGGTGAGAGTGTACATTGCCAGTAGAGACGAAGGAGTGGTAGGGAAATGTCATACCAAAGCTGTTGTTGCCTATATACTTACATTATTTGGCGGACTGGGTGGGCTGCAATCTGCGGTTGTTTTCTGATGATACTGTGGCGTACGATAAGGTGTAGTAGTTGAATGACTGTAGGACGACACAAGACGACTTAGGCAAAATTTCTAGTTGGTGTGGTGGATGGCAGTGAGCCCTAAATGTGGGAAAATGTAAGTTAATGAGATTGAGTAAGAGGAATTAACTTGTAATGTGCGGTCTCAGTATTACTGGCGTCTTCATTGACATACTCAAGTTGTTCACGTATCTTCGCCTAACGGTGCAAAGCAATATGAAATGGAATGAGCACACGAGAACTATGCTAGAGAAGGCGAATATGCGACTTCTATTTACTGGGAGTATTTTGGGGAAGATTGGTTCACCTGCAAAGGAGTCCCAAATAGGACGTTAGTGCGACCTGTTCTTGAGTACTGCTCGAGTGTTTAGGAACCGTACCAGGCCGGTTTCAAGGAACATATCGAAACAATTCAGAGACGGGCTGCTAGATTTGTTTCCGGTAGGTTCGAACAACATCAAGAGTTACGTAGATTCTTCGGGAACACAAATGGGAACCACTGGAGGGAAGGCGACGTTCTTTTCGAGGGAATTTAGAGAACCGGCATTCGAAGCTGACTGCCGAAAGATTCTACTGCCACCATCATTCATTGCACGTAAAGACCACGAAGCAAGATTCGAGAAAATGGGGCTCATACAGAGGCATGTAGATAATCGTTTCTTCCTCGCTCTCTTTGCCTAGTAGTGCTACAGGGTACCCTCCGTGACGCACCGTACGGTCGCTTGCAGAGTATCTATGTAGGTGTAGATGTTGAAGTCAGAAAACATATTACGCTAGTCCACAAATTTATATTTCTTATTTCTTACAGGAACGACAGTACCGTGCCTTATAGATTTAGAAGAAAACTGTCTTCCAGGTTACATATCTCAGTCACACTTATGTGACACTATAAGAACTGCAAGCCATAAATGAGGTCGATGTTTCCAATATAATTTGGCGACAGTGATTTACACAGTGGTTGACGTGCGCGCTACCCAGTCACCTGAGCACTGTTGGTCGCAGCAGCCAGAAGAGATTTCAACTGCCGCTTCTCAAAGGCTCATGTGCTGCGTTCTTGCAATTCTTATTGGAATGAGTGTCGTGGTGTTTGGCAGTGCATGTAATTGACGTGAAGTGTTGAAACTGGAGAACTGTGTTATGTGCATGTGTACACTTTCACAAAAACACCCCGCACGTGCAGCAACAAATCTGATAACCTTTGTTTCATTTGTACAGATGTTTTTCGTGGTTCAAGAAGGCGACCATTGACTAGAACAGTGAAACAAGCGTGCGCCTGTCTCTGGTGTCGTGTTGGAGACAAAAGGATATCATGACTTCACATATATGTTGCACCTCGTCTTCGTCTTCACCAAATGCTTCACTGCATGGTAAAAACCTCTCCATTAATCTTGGTGTCCCTGCTATTTGGCGGAACAAAGAAATCCTGCATTTAGTTGCTCTATTTTTGTGTGGCACACTTTGAAGGAAAAGTGTCAATACCAAAAGGAAGAGGAATATTCGATAAACTGACATCCAGATGTTATTCACCCTGTGGCCTATGGGGAAGGGCTGCAAGTTCCTGTTCCGCCACATATACCACTATCAAGCAGTGATAGAGATGTTGCTGAACCAACACATGAAACCGAAAATGTACAATCATCCGTCGGTGACAATGACCCTATATTTGTAACAACATCGTCATCCAGAGAACCACAGAAAATTAGTGTTAGAGATTTCAATGCTTCAAAGCGTAAAGCCGTATTATTAGCTTTACGACTGTAGCAATGGAATCACTTCGATGAGACAGTAATTGTGTCTGTGTTTTGGGAGCGTCAGAAACCTTGTTATTGCAGTACTGAAGGTAACATTACATTCTGCAGCGACATTGACGGCTTTGTTGGAAGGCCTGAAAACGACATACAAATTACAGGACTGGAGACCATTTATAAATGGCTCACAAATAAGTCTGAAGGCGATAATTTTAGATAGTAGCAATGAGACGGCATCTATTCCTGTCGTAAAAGAAGTTCATCTTCAGGGTAATGCTACAGCCGATACTCTTAAAAGTACCAGTGGGGTCGTCCACAACACCCGTGTAATTTATGGCTCTCTTGTTTCCCAAGGACAGTGTTGTCAAAACAACCACACATGAAGCTGATCTGTGTATAGGTTGGATCCAGAGTGGATCCCCCCCCCCCAACAGCTTCCGTATCCGTGGACTAATAATTAACCCCTTTGTGATCTTGTCTGTGATTCTTACACAAGTACTGAAATGCTGATTCATTCCCGTGAATCAAATTATATGAATGCGTGGTTCTGTTCTTTCGAACATGGGTGAAAGAACAGACACCTCGCATTCATATCTTAGTCTAACTACGTTGGCATTTATACGTGAACTGTCATTGTCGGCGTTGGTTTATTGTAGTGAAAATAACTCTATCAGTAAGCCGGTCGTAATAGCTCACTCTCTGTGCTGCCTTCCTATTCATAACGAATCTTGCTCCAGTTATATCATTTTCTGCTGCTGCAGATATTACTCTACGTTCGTCTGAGCAGAATCGTTATAACATTACACTTCACTGTCCTAAATATATCTAGATAGAGCCTTTGCACTTCTCTTTCCTAATTTTCTAGCTTTTCAACATTCACCTTTCTAACACTCCAAGCTCCGACTCGTTGAATTTTATACCATCGTTGGTTATTCCATGTTCTTCCCATGGTCACCATTCCCTTCGCACTCCTCTCCCGGAGATCCAATTGGCTACCTAATGCGCAACCTTTTTCCAATGGAGAGATCATCACGACACGTTTTCAGTTATAGGACATATTTTCTGTGCATACACATTACGTGTCTTTGATGCGGTGGTTTCAATTGCTTTCTACATCCTCATGCCGATGATCATTACCGATTCTTCACGTTTTGGGGTAGTTTTCCTGCCCAGTGGCGGGAAAGTGGTCTGAACCTCTGTCCACTCCTCCGCTCTCTTTGAAAAGGCCGTTGACAGAGCCAGGGAGTATTCTTATGCCGAAAGTGTTCTTTCAGCACTGTTGATGATTTTTGTTAAAAATGAAAGCAGGGAGTAAGGAAGAACCGGGGACGTGGCCGTTTTGATTATTAATCCGTTATTGGGTTGTAGATTTTTCCCGATCGGGACTTGCTGTTGTGTAGTCCTTCAGTTTTTATCTCCGTAACTGAGAAGGAATTCGTCTCCAATACACTGTCCTATGGTCTGTACTTTTTGAGATGAATGAATGGGCACGACCCGAAAGACAATAAATTGAAATAAAAGAAGGGAACTATTTCTAACCAACGGGTTCTACTATTTCGAAAAGCATATTTGTTGGTAATAGGAATTGTACTTTATTTTCTCCTTGATCCTTATCTAGTAACGCAGAGCAGGAAGAGCATGGATCCGAACTTAGAACACATGTTCAAACTCCTACTGTAGCTGCGCTGGCATATGGAGACGATTCATTCACAGTTCTTTATTGGTTTGCCTCTTCTGGATTTATCACCATAATGATATTTTCCGTTCCGTTCTCCTAGAATTTCTGGTTGTTCGGTTGCTGTAGCCGTCATGCATCACGTGACGCGGCACGGAATCCGTAGGACGCATATTATTCCTCGCGGCAGTAACTTAGCGCCAAGACGTAAATCACACGCCGACGTATTTCTGCCGTTCGATCGCATGAATATCCGCGGAGACTGGCGCCGAGAGTCTATTAAGGCAGCTCGGCGGCGGCGGGGCCTCTAAAGTTGTATTTATGGCCGCCATCCATAACTCGGCTCGGTATCTGCAGCGGCGCACGCGCCGCGCACAGTGGATGCACTGCGCGGACGGAGCCGGTCAACGCCTCCTCCCAGCCGCCGCTTGCCACACTTATTTATCTTGTTGCCCGCCGGCGAACAAAGTTTTCACCACATGCGGAGGAAGTAGGTGCCAAGGATATCCGCGTGCAATCGCGGAAGTGGACCCGAGAGAGGGGAAACTTCTTATGTTCCCCCTCTCAGCAATATGCTTCGTGGAGTGCTTCCGCGTTGAAGAATGAAAGACTCGCGTAGTTCCCCGAGTTCGTGGAACCACAAATCAGATCTGCTCGGTGGGCAATCAGTTACGAATAACTATAATGGAAGAAAAAGTTTTAATGTTATTCATTCGTTTTTACAGGGTGTAGCGCGTATAAGTGCAAATATTTTTATAAGTTTTATCTTAGTATGTAGAACAATCATTGTGTTGGTTGTTTTATCAGTGTCGACCTATCATCCCACAAACTTAATATAAACTCTACGTCCTGATGCTTCCTGCATGTTCCTACTGTGCCACTAAATGGACTGCACATGTTGTATAGACAACCATTTTCCATCCACATGTCAACACCTGACTTACTGCCCATAGGTAAATGAGTATTAATGGCTTGCTCTTGCCACAATACTTGGGTGTACTAACCATTCCAAAAAAATGACTTTTAATGGCCGTGAATATTACTCTGCAAATTACGTAAATATTTATGTAATGTTGTTCAGTACACCATCGTCAGTCACCAATATAAATGTCTACACCTACACCTGTTATAAGCTGTATATACATTGTCAAAAAATATGCAACACTCCCAACTACAAAGTCAGTTTATTGACACTAAGAAACGGGAACTTCATCATTGTTTGTAAGATGAAACACACGTGCCATAGTAAACTGTGCCCAAACGGTAGCATTAATAGGCAGTGTACATCCCCCCCCCCTCTCTCTCCCCCTCAGCCCCCCCCCCCCCCCCCGACACACACACTAACAATCTGGTGTGTATTCTCTCATGCAAAACATCATGAAGCTGCCGAATGACATACTCTGACAGGTCTACCCAAGTGTCTTGCAGTTCGGCAATGGTTTCCATGGACCCTGGAGAGCGAGTACGTTTCTGTTTCATCATTATCTATACGTACTCAAATTCTAGTGGACTCAAAAAACGGTTCAAATGGCTCTGAGCACTATGGGACTTTACATCTATGATCATCAGTCCCCTAGAACTAAGAACTACTTCAACCTAACTAACGTAAGGACATCACACAACATCCAGTCATCACGATGCAGAGAAAGTCCCTGACCCCGCCGGGAATCGAACCCGGGAACCCGGGTGCGGGAAGCGAGAACGCTACCGCACGACTACGAGCTGCGGACTCCAGTGGACTGCTGATCTTGCTAGCCAAGGACGTTATTGTACACCACAAAGAACGTATTGCATTGCTGGAGCTGTATGTGGACTTGTGTGGTTCTGCTAAAAAAGCACATTACGTCCCTGTCGAAGAAATGGCAGTAGCATGGGAATAACAACCTGTGCTATGTAACGAATGTTCAAATGTGTGTGTATTCCTGAGGGACCAAACTGCTGAGGTCATCGGTTCCTACACTTACACACTACCTAAACAAACTTACGCTAAGAACAACACACACACTCATACCCGAGGGAGGACTCGAACCTCCGGCGGGAGGCGCCGCGCAGTCCATGGATGCCATGGCGCCTCAAACAGCGCCGCCACTCCGCGCGGCGCTATGTAAGGATTACTGGTTATTTTACCCTGAATAAATACCAGATGTAACCGCAATATGAAACTAATGGGCCCCCACCCATGAAACCTTCGATGGGACTTGCGTCTCGTAGGCAAATGCATTTTGGAATAGGCAGCTCACGAGGTGTGTGCCATACACGTACATGCCCATCACTCACGTACAGACAAAACGTCTTCTCACAATTTCTTTCATTGAGCCACCAGTCTTCTGACTGGTTTAATGCGGTTTGTCACACCTTCCTCTCCTGTGCCATTCTCTTCATCTCGGAGTAGCACTTGCAACCTATGTCCTCAATTCTTTGCTGGATAGATTGCAGTCTTTGTCTTCCTCTATAATGTTTACTCTCTATAGCTCCGTCTAGTGCCACGAAAGTTATTCCCCAATGTCTTAACAGATGTACTATCATCCTGTCCCTTCTTCAAGTCAGTGTTTTCCACATATTCCTTTCCTCTCCAAGTCTGCACGTAAGCTTCTCATTCCTTATATTATCAGTCCACATAATTTTCAACTTTTGTCTGTAGCACCACATCCCACATGCTTCGATTCTCTTCTGTTATGGTTTTTCCACAGTCCATGTTTCACTACCGTGCAATGCTGTGCTCATAACGTACATTCTCAGAAATTACGTCCTCAAATTAAGAACTTTGTTTGATACTGGTAGACTCCGCCTGTCCAGAAAAGGCCTTTTTGCCAGTGCTAATCTGGTATTGATGTCCTCGTTACTTCGTCCATCAATGGTTATTTTGCTGCCTACGTAGTAGAATTTGTTAATTTCATCTACTTCATGACCTTTAATAATGATGTAAAGTTTCCCGCTGTTCTCCTATCTGCTACTACTCATTACTTTCATATTTGTTCAGTTTACTCTCAATCCATATTCTGTAGTCATTAGACTTTCATTGCATTCACATTACTGAGGATGGCATCTCATTAGCGTATCATATCATTGAAATCCTTTCACGTTGAATTTTAATTCCACTCCTGAACATTTCTTTCATTTCCATCACTGCTCCTTCCATGTATAGATTGAACACCTTTTCTAGTCTGAGCACTTCCTTCCTGTTCTTCCACTCTTATTGTTCCCTTTTGCCTCTTGTACTTGTATATTACCTGTCTTTCCCTATGGCTTACCCTTCCTTTCCTCAGAAATTCGAACTTCTTGCACCATTTTACATTTTCCAATCTTTTGCCCAAGCTAACAAATACTGTGAATGTGTTTTGAATTTTCCTTAATCTTGCTTCCATTATCAACCTCAATGTCGGAATTACTTCTCTGGTGCCTCTGCCTTTTCTGAACCCAAACTGATCGTCATCTTACACATTCCCACCTGTCATGTACATTCTTCTGCATATCATTCTTGTCATCAACTTATTTGTTGCTTTTTTGGGTGGTAGTCTTTTATCTCGATTGATTTTTCCTATTCCTCATGTCATTGCTTTCCGTTATTATTTAAAGCATTAGCTGTGAAAGTGATGTGCGCTAATTATCGCACTTGTCGGTTCTTGCAGTCTTCAGAATTGTGTCTAAGATATTGTGTTTCCAAAGTCAGATGTTATGTCGGCAGACTCATACACAGCAACGTGAATAGTCGTTTCAGCGCCACTTCTCAGAATGATTTTACGAACTATGAGTGAATGTTATTTACCCCTTCTGATTTGATTGATCTTAAGACTACCAAAGTTCTTTTAAATTCTTATTGTATTACTGGATCCCCTATGTCTTGAAAATCAATTCCTGTTTCTTCTTCCATCGCATCAGACAAATGTTCCCTTCATAGAGGCTCTCTGTGATTTCTTTCCACCTATCCGCTCTCTCCTGTGCATATAACTTTACCGAAGGTTGTTTTGACTTTCAAATGGTTCAAATGGCTCTGAGCACTATGGGACTCAACTGCTGTGGTCAGTAGTCCCCTAGAACTTAGAACTACTTAAACCTAACGAACCTAAGGACATCACACACATCCATGCCCGAGGCAGGATTAGAACCTGCGACCGTAGCAGTCGCACGGTTCTGAACTGCGCGCCTAGAACCGCGAGACCGCCACGGCCGGCTGTTTTGACTTTGGTCTATGCTGAGTCAACCCTTTCGACAAACATTTCTTTTTCGGTTTGTTCACTTTGTCATGTAGCCATTTCATCTCAGCTTCCTGGCCTTTCAGGTTTGTTGCATTCCTCAGCGACTTGTATTTCTGTATTCCTGAATTTTTCTGAATATTTTTGTTCTTATTTTTCTCATCGATCAACTGAAGTTTTTCTCATATTACCCATGGTTTCTTCATAGTCACTTTCTTTGTACCTATGCTTTCCTTTACAGCTTCTGTGATTACCCTTTTTGGAGATGTCCATTTTTCAACAATAGTGTTGCCCACTGAACTTTCCCTTATTGCAGTATCTATAGTCTTAGAGAACGTCTCGTCGTATCTTAGTACTTCCGCATCCCACTTATTTGGGTACTGATTCTTTGATACTAATCTCTTGAACTTCATCTTACTCTTCATCGCTACTACATTTTTACCTGGAAGTACATCTCCTCCTGGGAGCGTCTTACTATTCAGTATATGATTTCGGACCTCTTTCTGGCCAAGATGTAATCTAACTGAAATCTTCGCGTATCTTCTAGCCCTTTCCAAGTAAACCTCCTCCTTTTGTGATTCTAGAACAGAGTATTCGCTATTACTATCTGAAATATTTTACAAAACTCAAATAGTCTTTTTCCTCTCTCATTCTTAGCACCAAGCCTATATTCAACCCTCTCTTCCACTAATTCTACTATAACTGCGTTTCAGTCCCCCTCCCCCCACCACTATTGTATTTTTATCTCTCTTTACGGGGCACATTACTCGCTCAGTATTCTCATATACTCTGTCTCTTCAGCTTGAGACATCGGCAGGCATACCTGAACTATCGTTGTAGATCTTGGTTATCTGCCGATTTTGATAGGAGAAACCCTACAGCTGTACTGTTCACAGTAACGCAGTCTCTGCTCTACCTTCCCATTCATAACGAACCCTACTCCTTTTGTATTATATTCTTAACTTACACTCGACTGAACAGAAATTCTTGTTCTCTTTCCATTTGACTTCACTGACCCGTAATGTATCTAGATTGAGCATTTTGCATTTCCCTCTTCATATTGCCGGCTGAAGTGGCCGAGCGGTTCTAGACGCTACAGTCTGGAACAGCGAGACCGCTAGGTCGCAGGTTCGAATCCTGCCTCGGGCATGGATGTGTGTAATGTCCTTAGGTTACTTAGGTTTAAGTAGTTCTAAGTTCTAAGGGACTGATGACCTCAGAAGTTAAGTCTCATAGCGTTCAGAGCCATTTGTACCATTTTTTTGAAATCTACACACCTATATTTGAAATTTTACTCGCGGTCCATTCAGAAGATAAGTCTCATAGTGCTCAGAGCCATTTGAACCATTTGAACCATTTGAACCTTTTCAGATTTTGTAGCTTCCCTACCATGCTCAAGCTTCTGAAATTCGACGCCCCGGCTCGTAGAACGTTATTTTTCGTTGGTTATTTACTCTTTCTCTCACAGTCACCATCACCTTGGCAGTCCCCTCGCAGAGATCCTAATGGAGGACTGTTCCGGAATCATTTACCAATGGAGAGATCATCATGATACTTTTTCAGTTACAGGCCCCATGTCCTCTGGAAATGCAACATATGTCTTTAATGCAATGTTTTCCTCAGCGTTGTCCATGTTCATGCCGTTGATCATCACTGATTCTTCCGCCTTTGCTGGCAGTTTCCAACCCCAAGGGCAAGAAGGTGCTCTGAATCTCTGTGCGCCCCTTGTCCCTCTATGACAAGACCATCGCCACAACGAGGGTGACATTCATATTTCGGAAGTCTTCTGCTGCCGAAGTTGTTTATTATTCAAAATTTAAGCCATAGCAGGGTTTCAACGTGGGGCTGAGCACCCTCCATTCAGTAACAGCTGTCAACACCAATCGTATAATATTCAATCAACCAAATGTATCTTGCACGACGTCCTCATTCCTTGTCGATCAGCCCATCTGATCGTCTACCATACAATATATCACCATATTTTAGAAGGTTTTAACAGTTTTATTTCCATCTTAATCACTTCTTACGTTTCTCAGACATACAGAACTATTATCCAAATACATCTCCAATATTGTCCAATTCGAGCTCCTCCCGCGCCTCCTGACGTGTATGTCGAATGATCGTCTGCATGTTTAACTTATCCACTTTAACTTATAGTGTTCTTGTTGTGATGAGCTCGATCTCCAAAATAAAGCGCTAAATAACAAGTTTTGGAGCGCTCCGCGGTACTGAACAAGTCTTTACTAGAAGTAGTCCAGTGGAAGGTATGCCCACAGGAGGCGATACTGCGAGGTGCCTACCAATCGACTACCAGCCACCCCTGGGATGAGGAAATACCAGCCTTCATATTCCTACTGCCATCTCAATAGGCATATGTGACATTATTGGAAGGGTAAAACTGATTTTTATCCTTTTTACAATAATTTGGAGAAATGGTTTGTCGTGAACACAACTATTTTAACTTTGATGTCGAAGTTGGCCACTGCATTAAAATTACGTATTTTAGATATGAGCCTGATTTGATATTTCATGACACTTAAGTGACATAAAACTCATTTTACCAAATGTAAGGCATTAGTAATTTTAATGATACTTAATTCTGATCGTTTCCAAGGAAAGCTCGAAGGGTAAGACGAAGAGTATTCAAGTTCGAAGTATTCAGATTTGGACATTTCCCCAGCAACGGAGCAGATAGAAATATATAGTTCGGACAGAGAAATTACATACATTGGTTGCGAGAGGGCGTTGATTTAAATCAGTGGGGAAAGTTAAGAATTTTTGCTGAGCCAGGATTCAAGTACAGGTCTCCAGGTCTCTAGGCAGATTCACAGATCACTGACAGTGAGCCATCCAGACACAGTGGTCATAGTAACTCCACGGACTACCCAACCACCCCTCCCGTCGAACCCAAATTCTCAGGTTATCTACACACCAATACTGTAGGACTCTTGCACATTATCCCTATTATTCGCGTCCTTTTCTGCACTTGAGTGGCGTGTAGCACATTGACATTCACAGCTAGCTGAGACCAATGTACTGTATGGCGTCACGGACGTCAAGAATGTGCGTTCGTGGCCAGAACATATGAAATAAGCCCGAACGTCTTGAAAGCTAATCGAAACCAACTTGACCTCGTACCAGCCGATAACCAATAAAAAAATATCCTTACGACATCGACAGACAATAGGCCATCAGAAAACAACATGCTTTTCAAATGTTTGACTCTCCGCCACAAAAAGAAAAGGCAATGAAACTGGAGCATATTTACACAGGATCAGTAATTTACTTAAGTCACTAAAGCCATGGGACATCGATATGCATACTTATATACTGACAGCAGCAGACCCCGGTAGCTGAGTGGTCAGCGCTACAGACTGTCAGTCCTAAGGGCCTCGGTCCTATTCCCGTCTGGGTCGGACATTTTCTCATCTCAGGGGCTGGGTGTTGCGTTGTCCTAATCATCATCATTTCATCCCCATCGACGCGCAAGTCGAAGTGGCGTCAAATCGAAAGACGTGCACCAGGCGAGCGGTCTACCCGACGGGAGGTCCACGTCACACGCCATTATTATAGCGGCAGTATCTCAAACACAAAATATAAAAGGGCAGTGCTTTGGCGGAGGTACTGTTTGTAATCATGAGATTCATGTAAACAGATTTCAGGCGTGATTACGCTATCACGACGGAAATTAACAGATGCTGAACGCGGAATAGTAGTTGAGGTAGACGCTTAGGACATTCCATTTTGGAAATCGTTAAGGAATTCAGTTTTATGAGATCCACAGTTCACGAGTGAGCCAGGAATACCAAATTTCAGGCCTTATCTCTCCACATAGGCAGCGCAGTCGCCGTCGACCTTCACTTAACAATCGAGATCAGCTGCGTTTGTGAAAAGTTTTCAGTGCTAACAGACCAGTAACACTGCGTGAAATAACTGCATAAATTGTTGTGGGACGTATTACGAGCGTATCCCGTAGGATAGTGCTGCGGAATTTTCCGTTAATGGAGTTTGCTAACACCACGACACGGCTTGCAGTGCCTCTCCTGAGCTGATGATCGTATCGGTTGGATCCTAGACGACTGGAAAACTGTGGCCTGGTATTATGTCCTGATTTCAGTTGGTGAGTGCTGACGGTAGGATTCGAATGTGGCGCAGACTCTACGAAGCCATGGACCCAAGTTTTCAACAAGGCACTGTGCAGACTGAGGCTGCCTTCACGGTGATGTGGGCTGTGTTTACATGGAGCGGACTGGGTCCCTTGGTCAAACCGATCCGATCATCGACAGGAATTGGTTACCTCCGTCTGCTTTGAGACCAATTGTTGCCATTCACGGAATTCTTGTTCACAAACTTCGATGCAGTTTTGGTGCATGCCAATGTGCCATGTCACCGTGCCACAAATATTGACGACTGGTTTGACGAATACGCTGAAAAACTCAAGCGTCTGATTTCACCACCCAGATAACCCTACATGAATCCCACGAACATTTATGGGACGAAATCGAGAGGTTAATTAAATCACAATATCCTGCTCTGGCAACATTTTCGTGATTATGGACGGCTGTAGTGGCGGCATAGCTCAGTATTTCTGCCGGAGACTTCCAGTTTGTTGAGTCCGTGCCACGTCGAATTGCTGCACTATGACAAGTAAAAGGAGGTCCAATAGGATATTAACAGGTCTCCCATAACTTTTGACACTTCATTGTATAGCCCCTAACTTCTGCTTCTTCCGCTATTACTCCTGATATCCGAGGAATAAGACACCTGCTATCAACTACACTACCAGCTTCCCCACATTTCTATAAGAAATGGATTAGCAGTTGCGAATATGGACTACCATCAGCAGTCTCATTGAATGAGAACAATGAATATCTGTTCCGGATCGGGACTAGAACTCGGATTTCTTGCTAATCGAGAGCTGTCGCCTCACCATTTCGCTATTCGAGCGCGACTTACGGCCATACCCCAATTTATATTCGTTGTTGACCATGTGTTTACAACCTGTACTCGTACTTCGATTATGTACCTTACCGTACAGTGGTGACATTTTACGTGAATGTCTTTTTCCTGCATTCCGAAAAAACAAACACAGGCACTGCTATATCATATTTATCCGTCGACACGACAAGAGATTTTCAATTAAAATAATTCCCCTGTACCGGAATATACATAGTGCACGTACGAGTGCAGGTTGGAGACAAATGGTTGGTGACATATGAAATTTGTGTCTGCCCGTGAGTCGCTCTGGGATAGCCAAATGGTAAGGTGGCGGCTGGCGATTAGCTGGATATCAGGGTCCGAGTCCCAAAACGGGAGAGATTGTCATTGTTGTCATTCCACCATACAGCTGATGTTTCTCCATATTCGCTAGTGCGAATACATCGCTCGTATTTCATAACGGCTGTAGTCGCCGCAGTGTTTGTTCCTTCAGACATACATGCATGTCCAAAGAGACATTATATCGTAATCCGGATAAACACAGGCACTGGGATATCGTATCGTATCATAATTACCCACATTTATGCCTGAACAGCGTCTGATGCAATACGTATATGACGGATTATTACATACATGACAAATCATTTGTGAGGCGTCGGTTGAGCTGTTTAGCACACTGGAAAATTCTGCACATCCGATCGCTGGAGACCTACAGGGAACGGAAGCTCCCCACAACATCATACAAATTTAAGAGAGACTCGGTTGTGGAATGGGTAACTTCTTGTTAAATAAAAATACTGTGGGTGTACTTTCTCAGCGTGAAAGTGTGGCTACGACACCCAACACGGACATGCTAATGAAGGGAGCCATCACATTACAGAAGAAAACTAGGGTCACTATAAAAATTTGGTTTGTTGCCGTAAGACATGGAAGAAAATGACTTGCTACTGACTGGAGTGTATAAACACGTAATAAGTGCAAAACACATTGCACATACGAACTACGGCCTTGGCACAGATGAATGATCACATAAAAGGAAAGTAAGAGACAATACCACAGATACAGTCGATGACAACAGAAATACTCGTTGATTGAAACAACGATTTCCGGAAAAATAAGAATGAACACCAATGTTTTCGCCAAGGTGCATGATGCATGCAAGTAGCTGACTGTTGTTGTTGTGGTCTTCAGTCCTGAGACTGGTTTGATGCAGCTCTCCATGCTACTCTATCCTGTGCAAGCTACTTCATCTCCCAGTACGTACTGCAGCCTACATCCTTCTGAATCTGCTTAGTGTATTCATCTCTTGGTCTTCCTCTTCGATTTTCACCCTCCACGCTGCCCTCCAATACGAAATTGGTGATCCCTCGATGTCTCAGAACATGTCCTACCATCGATCCCTTCTTCTAGCTGACTGTATATGTTACATATGCAATGAAACCGAGATACAAATTAAGTAGCTTCCCATCCCACTTGCTTTGATGGCTACATTGGTGGCTAAAGTACAACACTCTTAAGCGGTGCTGCAGTACCGGCTCGAAATTCTTCAGTCACGCCATAGATGTTCGTGTAATAGCTGCGACGACGCACCGCCACCTGCGCCCGTCCACGGCTCGGCCGCGGCCGCGCTCTCGCTCGCTTCTGTCACGTTACCCTCCCCCCCCCCCCCCCCCCCCCCGCCCCACCCCTCGGCACGGCGCGACATACGAGGCGAGGAATGGACTGTGACGTTCGACATAGCACACACGCTATCTTGTCTTTTAGCCCCATCGATTATTTGCTGTTCTTCTCTTACAAAGCCTCTGCACCACTTGACACAGGAAGTATAAGGTGTCGTGAGAATCAGTTGTTGGCGTTTGAACAATGACAAGACACCGATTTAGGGAAGTGGACCTTACTGGATGTTTACTGAAAGTCAAGAGAAACTTTTAAAAACGTTCATTTGACGTCAATGGCTAAACATGAATCAAACATTGCTGCACAGTTGTACGGAGTTTTATCATATTACCAGATTCTTAGAAAAACCAATAGTTGTTGAAAGATCTTCTACACAGGTAAATTCTCTTTTCAATTTTATGTAGAATACCAGTTAATAAAAATTATAACTTCGTAAAATAAAATCTTCATATACTCTTTAACTGTCTTACTAGGCTTTTACAAATCACACTGTGTTTTGAGGAACTACGCTCAAACACACTAGTTTTACAATTAGGCAGAAAATTTATAATGCTTTCCTTGTCATTAGCCAGCATATACATGGATTTAAAAACTATTTAAAATATACGTTCAACCTTTAACTTAAACCTGATAATTCAAAGCAAATTACTTCTTGATAACTACCCACTCATTTCACCGGTCTGTTTCTGAAAACTTCAGGCAACGTCACTCTTTTATTCTGACATTACATGAGGAGAATAGCAATGTTGAACACAGTTTATCAAATTGCCAATCGTCAGCTTCAGTAAAACAAGAGTGCTACTTCCTTGACAGTAGTTCCACCTGTATAAAATACATGTTTGACCACCAGTTGCTTTTATTTTAAACCCTAGTAGCTACCGGTTTCAATCACAGACCATCTTCACGGATTAGGATTAAAACAATAAGAGCCACATCATTGCACCTGTCATTATCTGAATAATGGCCACGTCTCATGTGTAGAGAGAGTCACGAATTCAAGTATGCAACACAGGAGTTTTGGGAGCAAACATACTAATAACAAGGGTAAACAGAGCAGTGACACGGTTGTTCTTATCAGAATCGACAGCAAACCAACACGTACAATGATAGTTCAGGTATACATGCCGACGTCGTAAACTGTAAAGGTAGAGAAAATGTATGAAGATATTGAAAGGGTAATGCAGTATGCGAAGGGAGACGAATAACTAATAATCATGCGGGGCTGTGATGCAGTTGCAGGGGAAGGAGTAGAAGAAAAGGTTACAGGAGAATATGGGTTTGGGACAAGTAATGAGAGAGCAGAAAAACTAATTGAGTTATGTAACAAGTTTCAGGTAGTAATAGATAATACTCCGTTCAATGATCACAAGAGGACGAGGTATACTTGGAAAAGACCGAGTGATTAGGGAAGATTTCAGTTAGATTACATCATGCTCAGACTGATATTCCGAAATCAGATACTGGATTGTAAGGCGTACCCAGGAGCAGATATAGACTCAGATCACAATATAGCAATGATGAAGAGCAGGCTGAAGCTTAACACATTAGTCAGAAAGAATCAGTATACAAAAAAGTGGGTTACGGAAGTACTAAAATACGACGAGAAACGGTTGAAATTCTCTACTGCCATAGATACAGCAATAACGAATAGCTCAGTAGGCAGTACAGTTGAAGAGGCTATGTACATCTCTAAAAAGGACCATCACAGAAGTTGGGAAGGAAAACATAGATACAAGAAAGTAACTGCGAAGAAACCATGAATAACAGAAGAAATACTTCAATTGATCGATGAAAGGAGGGAGTACAAAAACGTTCTGGGAAACTCAGAAATAGAGAATTACAAGTCGCTGAGGAATGAAATAAATACGAAGTGCAGGGAAGCTAAGACGAAAGGGTTGCAGGAAAAATGTGAAGACATCAGAAAAGAAATGATTGTGGGAAGGACAGATTCAGCATACCGGAAATTCAAAACAGTCTTCGGTAACATTAAAAGCAGGGGTGATAACATTAAGATTGAAACGGCACTTCCAATGTTAAATGCAGAGGAGAGAGCGCATAGGTGGAAAGAATACATTGAAAACCTCCTTGAGGGGGAAGATTTGTTTGATGTGATAGAAGAAAAAACAGGAGTCGATTTACAAGAGATAGAGGATCCAGTAATCAGAATTTAAAACAGCTTTGGAGGACTTAAAATCAAATAAGGCAGAAGGGATAGATAACACTCCATCAGAATTTCTAAAATCATTGGGGGAAGTGGCAACAAAACGATTATTCACGTTGATGTGTAGAATGTATGAGTCTGGCAACATACCATCTGACTTTCGGAAAAGCATCATCCACACAATTCCGAATACGGCAAGAGCTGACAAGTGCGAGAATTATCGCACAATCAGTTTAACAGCTCATTCATCCACGTTACTCACAAGAATAATATACAGAAGAATGGAAAAGAAAATAGAGGATGCGCTAGATGACGATCAGTTTGGCTTTAGAAAAAGTAAAGGCACGAGAGAGGCAATTCTGACGTTGCGGTTAATAATGGAAGTAAGACTAAAGAAACATCAGGACACGTTCATAGGATCTGTAGACCTGGAAAAAGCATTCAACGATGTAAAATGATGCAACGTGATCGAAATTCTGAAAAAAGTAGATGTACGGTATAGGGAGCAACGGGTCATGTACAATATATACAACAGCTAAGACAGAATAATAAGAGTGGACGACCAAGATAGGAATTACTCGTATTAAAAAGGGTGTAAGAGAAGGCTGTTCCCTTTCGCCTTTACTTTTCAATCTGTACAACGAGGAAGCAATGATGGAAATAAAAGAATGGTTCAGGAGTGGAATTAAAATTCAACCCTGATACGATTCGCTGATTACTTTGCTATGTTGAGTGAAGACGAATTACATGATCTAATAAACGGAATGAACAGTCTAATGATTACAAAAAAAAATGGTTCAGATGGCTCTGAGCACTATGGGACTTAACTTCTGATTTCACCAGTCCCTTAGACGTAGAACTACTTAAACCTAACTAACCTAAGGGCATCACACACATCCATGCCCGTGGCAGGATTCGAACCTGCGACCGTGGCGATCACGCGGTTCCGGACTCTAGCGCCTAGAACCGCTCGGCCCACTAAGCCGGCGTCTAATGAGTGAAAAGTATGAACTGAGAGTAAGTAGAAGAAAGACGAAGGTAATGAGATTAGTAGAACTGAGATCATCGAGAAACTTAACATCATGATTGATAGTCACGAAATAGATGAAGTTAAGGAATTCTGCTACCTAGGCAGTAAAATAACCAATGACGTAAGGAGCAAGAAGGACATCAAAAGCAGACTATCAATGGCAAAAAATGCATTCCTGAACAACAGTCTACTAATATCAGATATCGGCGTTAATTTGGGGAAGAAATTTCTGATAATGCACGTAGTGGAGTAATGCATTGTATGGTAGTGAAACATGGACTGTGGGAATACCGGAACAGAAGAGAATCGAAGCCTTAGAGATCTGCTACTGACGAATGTTGAAAATTAGGTGGACTGATGAGGTGAGAAATGAGGAGGTTCTGCGCAGAATCGGAGAGGAAAGGAACATGTGGAAAACCCTGATAAGGAGGAGGGGCAGGATGATAGGACATAAATTAAGACATGAAGGAATTACTTCCATAGTACTATAGGGAGCTGTAGAGGGCAAAACCTGTAGAGGAAGACCGAGACTGGGATACATCTAGCAAATAATTGAGGACGTAGGTTGCAACTGCAACTCTGAGATGAAAAAGTAAGCCCAGGAGAGGAATTCGTAACGGCGGCATTAAACCAGTCAGAAGACTGATGTCCAAACAGTTTTGAAAAAACAGAGCAGTACTGAATATAAGATCAAATTATACACCATGAATTCTCATTTTGTCTTCAGTATTGCTCTATTAATGTTTTTTAGAAGATTCTGTCTGCGTTGACAAAACTGTAACAAATGAAAAAATTCTAGTGAACTTACGTCCAGAAATGCAAGGTTTCGATGCTACAGGCCATTTATACAACCAAACTTTGTTATAGAGACAGCGGTGTAAGCGCTGTACCATGCAGCCACAGTTATAGTACTCATGATTTCTTCCTAGAGGGTGGTACTGTTCGTTATACGTCAAGCCCTCTCCTGCCATATTAATTGGTAATGTGTCCAATTCACTTCTCTTGCTGAATCACGTTGTAGTGGTCCTGTATTCGAATGGGGAGTTTCCCCACTTACGCAAGGAAGATCTCAAAGGGCAGTGGGCAGCGAGGTTATTCGAAGAGACCTATCCCCACCGACAACAACCACAGCACTGTGAGCCGGCAGGAGTGGCCGAGCGGTTCTAGGCGCTCCAGTCTGGAACCGCGCGACCGCTACGGTCGCAGGTTCGAATCGTGCATCGGGCATAAATGTGTGTGATGTACATAGGTTAGTTAGGTTTAAGTAGGGGACTGATGACCTCAGATGTTAGGTCCCATAGTGCTCAGAGCCATTTGAACCATTTTTGAAACACAGCATTTAATATATGCAACATTGTTTCACTGTTTGTTGGAGATATGTCGTTTCAGGAAGCAGGAAATCATGAAGGATGTACGTGAAATGTTTAGACAGCAGATTTGGAGAAAAATGTGACTAACAGTGTGGAAGGTGATTGCCGTGGCAGTACCAGGCAGCTGGTCCGCCAATACAGGGTACGTCAGACAGCCAGAACTGTTACAACCTTTATCATTTATAGAGTGTGCAAGGCTTACTAGCGACAGACTTTTCGAATCGGGAGCAGTTTTGTCACTGGTTTCTTCACCTGGCACTCACGAATCCTGGACTAGTGTCATCCATCACATTCACAGATGAGGCCATCTTCACGCGGAGTGGTATCTTCGACTTCCATAACACTCATCTGTGGGATAGTATGCAGAGCCCCATGGTATGGTGACAGCGAATCATCAGCATTGGTGCAGCCGGAATGTGTAGCCCGGGATAGTTGACGACCGTATTTTGGGACCAATCTTCCTCTCACGTCGCCTACAGGGAGGAAAAATCGGCGTTTTTTGCGAGTAACTTTGTCTCCCCTTCTGGAAGAAGTGCTAATGATGGTTCGCAGGATTATGTGGCTGCTAAATGAGGGTGTTAACGTCCGGACGCTTCTCAGTCGTTTCTTACTGGTCGATGGATCGGACGATGGGGTCCAGTTGGATCGCCCTCTCGTTCACCGGATCTCCACGTCTGCGATTTCTGGTTATGGGTCCACCTCAAAAGTATCGTGTATGCAGAGCCCATTCCAGACGTGGAGACACTGGAGCAGCATATTCAAGCTGCCTTTGAAATTGTTCGGTTGCAGCCTCACCGAAGTGAACATGTGAGACCATGCACTGAGGCGCATTGAAACAATTTTCAACACACATTGTAACTGTGGCTGCACGGTACGGCGCGTGTTAGACTGCAGTCTCTGTAACAAAATATGATTGAATAAATGGTCTCTAGCGTGCAAAAACGCATCTCCTGACATAAGTTCATGGGACCTTTTTTGTTCTGTATCCTCACGTCGATCAATCTTCAGAGTTGTACACAGTGGAAAAATCACCCTGTATAAATCAGCTTGTGTCTCTTAAAAACAGCCGGAAAAGTACTGCTCTATCCCGACATAGGAAGGTCCGTAACTCGACACTGCTCAGCGTTTATGTATCAGAAGTAGAGCGTAGTGTCAGCTAAGGTATTAGTGTGTGAACACTGCCTCTATAATATTACATAAAAGAAACTTAATTTACAAGGTGCTACAAAACATTTCCCATAAGTTCGTGGGAATACAGAAGTTGTCGTGAGTGACAAACTGAGGATAGGACCCCTTCTTATCCCGAAGCAACGACACCATACAGCATCTCATTCAAAGGAGACAAGGTCTGCCTGCGCGACGACTAGCTCCGTCTCCTCCACTAGTGATCGTGACAATCAGTCGTAATCAATGTGTAACGTCCCCTTAGAAAAATTAATGAATTACTGTGCTGATAAGCCCCTACGTTATTTGATTTTCAAACACCTGAGCAGAACTGAACGTACTCAGACATTTCGCATTTCTCTCTTTACCTATTCTGATTAACACTAAAATGACACACAATATTTTTAGCGCAGCGCAGTCTGACTTGCAATAATCCCTACAAAAGAATGGCTCTGACTAACATTAAACTATACATTTCACAAATCACTTACCTCACAAAAACCTTCGTTCCTCAAGCTACTGCTATACAGCGAGTGCCACTACAGCCAGCTAAATAAAAGATCAAACTACTGATGGCACTAACTACTGATAGGCATAGTTAGCAAATGAGAGATTTTGATAGAGAAAAAACAATGTATTTACCTTAATAGTGTTCAAATATATATATATATATATATATATATATATATATATATATATATATATATATATCAGTTCATGGCATTCATTCTTACAAATGTACTGTTTCTGATGGACACTCGTCCAGATCATCCGCTCTCAAAAATCCGCCTTCTCACTTCCTCACATCCACCACTGCTGGCGGCTCACCTCCAACTGCGCAACGCTATGCGCTGTTAACAGCCAACAGCCCTACACTACAATAGCCGACAACAATGCAAACCAGCCACACACTGTACGCAGCACAGCCAGTGATTTTCATACAGAGCGCTACGTGGCTGTGGCGTTACCAATATAAGAACCTAAACAGACTAGTTACAAATGAATAACAATAACATTACGGGACCTTCCGACAATGGTTCGTCAGTGTAGAGAGTCACGTTTGCTGCCGTGGGAGTGGCATAGCGGCAGGCCCCAACGCATGTAACTTCCCATGTTGGATGACGATTCCGGACACATGTTCATGTCCTCAATTTCTTTCTCACGGTACTCTCTAAATCCCCTAGAAGATTCAGTAAAAAGCACCAACTATGTGTGAAGAGAAGGAAGAAAATCTACAGAGGGCATATTGACAACGGACCTCCAGTATTAGAAGGCAAAATTTCCCGAACGTCCTTTCCATGGTGCGGTGGATGAGAGTCCTTTGAAAGAGACGACACGCTACTGTGTTAGCAGCCCGACAATTAGTCTGCGGTGGGGGCACGCTTGGCGCGGCGCTGCCCCCGAACAGCAGACAAACGGCGCGATTTAATTTGAGCAGCGGCGCGCCGCGCCGGCAGCCGGCAGCTGGGCTCGCGGCCGGCGTTTTATCTGCGAAATTGCGGGGCTGCGCGCCGTACAAAGGGCGTGCAGCGGCGCCGGCACCAGCGGCGGCGGCGGCGGCGGCAGCGGTAGCGGGCCAAGCAGGCGCGTAGGCGGAGGAGCAGCGCCGCGCCGCGCGCCGGGATATTAAACCCGGCAGGGCGAGGCGAGCCCAGCGGAGTGAGGCATCGCTGCACCCAGCCGGTGCGGCGCGGGGGCGGCGACGGCGGCGGCGGCGGCTCGCCTAATGAAAACCCTGCCGGCGCGTCCTCGCAGCCAGCAGCCAGCCTCACACGTGTCTCCCGTGATTGGCATAATGGTCGACCTACTTTCCAAACGGGATAAATTTGAGGAGTTCGGCATTGCTGGGTAGATGTGTGGTTGAGTTGCCTTAGGGAAAATTTCCATCTGATCAAAATTATCTAGATATTTAATACTGGCCCACGTCCTTAAGCCGGGTTGATCTTTATTACGGACGTTGCCGTTGAGTTGTTGCAACGTGTGTCAAGGAACGCTAGGCAACTCTCCCTCAACAGCCGAAGCCAGATAAGATAGTCATGATAGACACTTGGAACTGGAATGAAGTCGATACCCTCATTCATCTCAGGGGTCCAGTTCTGCTGAGGTCGGAACTCCAGGTAGGCCAACCCACTTTAGTAACGTGATTCTCTATAAATCACTGTATTACAGACGCTGCTTTGTCGCAGGAATCATTGGCATCCTGATACAAACATCGTCTCCGAAATGCTCCTCAATTGTACAGTGCATAATGGTAAAAAATGTGTTCATGTTCTTCTCCGTTTATTATTTTCCTAACCACTATAAGATGACGTGACCAGACATTCCCCTTTTGCCGGGACAGTTTCGCTTTTCGAGTCCAGTACCCTTGACCCCATCGGGTTCTGCCGAGATGCCTAAATGTTCAAGATTCTATAAATCTAATCAAATTCTCGATCATGTCAGGTTTCACCGTATAACTTTTTATACCTCTACGATGTATCTGCACTTTATTTCAATATCGTATCTCTAAACTCACATACCGCGATTACGAAATGTGTTCACACGGCCGACTTGATGACACATTCACGTTTGAGATCTTCAATGATACTTGTGCACAAGTTGGTATTAGTGAGCTGAATTAGCTTAGCTGTAACCCTACTGTTTCCACGTGTATCTCTTTGGCACGAGTATTGTACGTGGCGGTATTAAAGGTAGAAGAAAAGCAAGTCACAGTTTTAGAGCCTGGCGAAACACTTCTTCATTTAAATAAGAATATAACAGAAAAACGAAAAACCAGATTCATTTCACACGTTAAAAGATGTGCTTTAAGGATACTTGAATCTGAAGGAAATGTCAACATTATTAATTTCACTGAAACCATGAGTGAAGTTTATAGTAGCACTGTACAATGCACTGAAAACTAGCGGATCATCCAATGCCTCTTCAGATACTAACAGCTTCTTTTACACTGTGTACCTACATGAGCTAAGGTATAAAATAATACGAGTCTTTTGAGAATGTGTTACCAAACTACAAAATTAGTTATAATGACACTTTCCTAGAGTATATTCATTTGCTGCTGTTTGTCACATCTCAGTAAATAGACAAAGACCACATGGAGAATATTCTCACTGATCTGCGTTGGATAGAAATTTTGCAGCACTTCACATTCAAACATGAAAATGTGTGCCTGTCGTGTTTTGCGAAATTACTTACATACACATCGAAAAAAGTTTTGCATCACCCTAGTTCCCACAACTGCAGACAGACATTGACCGTGGATATTGCATCACAGACACAGTCCCTTTGTCTGTTCAGAGATGTCACTATACCCGCCCAAACATGAAAACAACCATGCATGAGCAGTGCCTCTTAGACGGAAGGGCCCAACAGCTGATCATTTCCAGTCATTCCACCAGGAGGGGGGGTACACCGTTCGTGTTGTCTGTAGTTCAACCATGCCTCGACGGTCAATGCTGCGGTCCGATCGCGTTGCATTGTTACTTTGTGCCATGAAGGTCTCTCAACAAGGGAAGTATCCAGGCGTCTGGGAGTAGACCAAAGCCATGTTGTTAGGGCATGGAGAAGATACAGAGAGACAGGAACTGTCGGTGACATGCCTCTCTCAGGCCGCCCGAGGGCTACTACTGCAGTGAATGACCGCTACTTAAGGCTTAATTATAGCTCCGAGGAACCCTTACAGCAACGCCACCATGTTGGATTATGCTTTTTGTGCAGCCGCAGGACGTCGTGTTACGACTCAAACTGTGCACAATAGGCTGCATGATGTGCAACTTCACTCCCGACGTCCATGGCGAGGTAGAGATGGGCCCAACAACATGCCGAATGGACCACTCAGGATTGGCATCACGTTATCTTTACCGATTAGTGCCGCATATGCTTTTAATGAGAGAATCATCGAAGACGTGTTTGGAAGCAAGATGGTCAAGCTGAACGCCTTAGACACACTGTCCAGGGAGTGCAGGAATGAGGAGGTTCCTTGCGGTGTTGGGGTGTCGTTGTGTGAGGCTGACGTACGCCACTGGTGGTCATGGAAGGTGTCGTAACCTCTGTGCGGTACATGAATGCCATCCTCTGACCTATCGCAGTACCATGTCGGTAGCATATTGGCGAGGCATTCGTCTTCATGGAAGGCAAGTGGCACCCCTATCGTGCACATGTTGTGAATGACTACCTTCAGGATAAGGACATCGCTCGAATCGAGTGCCCATCTTGTTCTCCAGACATGAACCCTAGCGAACATGCCTCGGACAGGTCGAAAAGCGCTTTTTATGGACGACATGACCTGCCGACCACTCTAAGGAATCTACGCCGAATCGCCATTGAGGAGTGGGACAATCTGGAGCAAGACTGCCTTTATGAACTTGTGCATAGTATGCCACTAGGAATACAGGCATGCATCAATTCAAGAAGACGTGCTACTGAGTACTGGATGGTGATGATGATGATGATGATCATTGGTTTGTGGGTCGCTCAAATGCGCGGTTTTTACCACCCGTTCAATTTCCCAACCTTTTGTCAGTACAAACGCGCCACTTTCATTACTGATGATGAAATGTCGAGTCCAACAGAAACACCCATCGATCTATTGGCAGGTGAAAATCCCTGAACCCACTGGGCATCGAACCCGAGACCCCGTGCTCGGGAAGCGAGAACGCGACCGCAAGAGCACGAGCTACATACTGGGTATTAGAGGTACCGGCGAGTACAGCATCTGGACCACCAGCCCTGAAAGTCTTCTTTGATGAAAAAGATACTGACATCGAAAATCAAATGAAAGCTGAGACCTGGTTGAGAAAATAGATCTGAGACACATTTATTCAGAATTCTTTGATTTTACAAACTGTAAGGTAAGCAAATATCAACTGAATCAAACTCATTCATCGCAGAAGTATGGTAATTGGATAACTGAGTGTTAATAGCTCTGTGTAATTACCTAAGCAAGTGTTGTGTCCTGTTCAGTAATTTTTGAGTGTTAAGTGTGTTATAATCACACAGTAACTACGATTATGACTACATTGTAGATAATGGTTGTTTTATTATGGTTTGGTGCCCTAATACTTTTCCGTTTAAGCTTTAACAAGACATGGCAATTACAGAGCACTGTTGCATTGCGAGCATAGTTGTCACAAAATTGGGCCCAGCTTTGACTGCCAGAAGTATGGTCAACTTAAATTAAGGAATCACACAGTAAGCACGAAAACACCCCCCATACCGAACACGACATCCTCCGCACTTCACTGTGGGGCACTACGTATGGTGCTTCTTCAATGTCTGCTGGCTCCTGTACGTCAATACATGAGCTCTGCCTGATCTTGTTGTAGCTGTAGTTGTTCCTTTGCATTTTCCACGAGTAACAGTTCAGATGGGCTGCTTTAGAAAGATTTGTATGTCCCTCATGTCTTTATTACTCGGCTAACATCCAGTGACTAGACGAAATTCGAAGTCACTGAACACTCCCAACAAACTCGCATTGCTGTTACTGCTTATCTATTGACAATCTATTGACAAATCTAGTTGTCAAATCAGCTTTATATAATTGTGTCTGGATAATTTGAACTTATAGCGTAAGTCCAAAATACAACGACAAGCAGGTAGGAGAGGCCGACAATTTTAAATTCTTGGGATTACAAATTCTCAATATATTCCTTTGGCAAGTTATGCCACAGAATTTCAGAAGCGACTGAGCACAATTTCACTGCAGTGTGGATGCTTTCAGCAATAGGTGATAGGAAAATTGAGAATAACTTGCCTACTTGGTTTAAATTCATCCCATAACGTCATATGAGATTATAATCTGTCTTTGTTTCGAGATCTGTTGTGGGACTGGAAATATGTCATAAACTTTAAGATATACGAGTATAATTGCTATGATTTTCCCGTCTGTGCTTAGACACCAGTGTGCTTTGAGAAGTGATGAAAATAACATCTCTGTCTCTCTGTCTTAAGCAATAAATATAAACTAAACATAATCAGCGTTCAAAAAAGTGATGAACGCGTCGGCAGTTGTAGGAATCAGGAATTTTTCTCTCTCTCTCAGTGCCTTAAAAAAAGCTTTTAAATTTCGAAAAGTTGTGAACGCCCTGTTTAAAGTTATAGAGACTTTTATTTCGTTTTCCAAATACGATATTTCACGTGTAAAATGGGATATTGCAGATGATATCAATTTCGATATCTATTTCTCACAAAAGCATGTGACGGGTCTCAGGGATGTTTCGCAAATGTGCAGCGATCTTTTAAGAGTCTGTGTTCAAGTGTGGTGGTATAGAGCGCAAAATTGAATCACACGACTTTGCAGCGACCTTTTTGACAAAATATTTAAAGACACATTAAACTGGTTTTAGTTTTCCTGAAGCAGCTCATGTTCAATGAGAAGGAAAGGATGTAATATATTCCACAAAAGCACGCGAAGTGTCTCAGGGATGGTTTGACAAGTCTGCCGCGATCTTTTATTTAGATTCCAGGTTCGAGTGTGGTCGTGGTGCTATTCCTTGAAATGAAACGTATACACTTCGCAAATTGTGTAAATATTCTTGTCCCATCTGCAAAGCCTTCTCTTTCTCTCCATCTCTCTCTCTCTCTCTCTCTCTCTCTCTCTCTCTCTCTCTCTCTCTCTCTCTCACTTTGTGAGTTGTGCATTCAGCTCCTGTGGCATCTTCCAGATAAATATGTGACAACATTCCGCAAGGGACCGGTGGCCCTAGTAGTCTGGTCCCTTCAATCCGACAAACGAACCAATATTCCGCATATTGTTTAGACACCAGATATAATAACTCCTGAATGTGTTCAACGAGAACGGGTTCCTTGTGCTGGAATAGCAAGGAGAAAGGCTGTCGATATTTTCAAAGTGGTAGGAGGTGCTAGTGTTGCAGCTTTACAGGTACAACTTGGCCTCATCCAGTGGACGCAGAAACTCTGGGTCAGGGAGTGCATGCGCCAGAGTTGATAAACGTCTTGCCTCATGCACTTCAGAAGGTATACTGTACTTTTATTGAATGATCTACTACACTTACAGCACACACATTTATCAGCATGAATTGCAAAGAGTATCTTAGTGCCGTCCTGCTGCATCTTCATTATTCGTCTTCTTCATACATTCTCGAATATCATGGTTTTCCCAGTATCGTGCACGTGGCTATGGACACAGTCCTCATTTGGATGATTACAGCTAATATCCCAGTTACACTCCTCCTTCTCCAGCACAGATATCTCATCCACTGAACACACAGTACACATAGTAAACAATTACGTCCATCCTCCTATTCAGCAGCCCAGCACAGACTGAGTCCTATTCCCACTAATTTCCAGATATGGTAAGGGAGCAGAGGAGGGAGTAGGGGAGAGGTGCTAGGGTGGAGTTGAGTTATTGGGGGTAGGCCTATTCACCTATTTTCTCCCCAAAATTGCGTGTGGGGAGTTTCCGTATGTATGGCCGCCATCTTGGATCCTCCATCCTGAATAAATTTGGCAACACAGATGGAGCCATAGCGGGCTTGTTCCACTAGTTTTGTCAGCTTAATATCTTTGCATCTATACGAGCCAAGGAGGCGGTGTTGATTAGGCGGTTGTTATTGTCAGGGTGGATAAGAGAGTGAACCCTGCTGCCCACATAGACCGACAGGTCTCACCTGGAATAGTCCGGGAGTAGTATATCGGAATTCTAAGTGACTTACTTTCACAAACATGAAAGGCAACCGACAGACAGAACTTAATTATGGTTCGATATCTTCGTCTATTTGCCAAAAGTACCACCCAGTTTGGTATCAGAGGAAGTGACTGCCTAGCCTTTGGGAAGCCCCTAGAAATGTCACAGATGCCTCTGTAACGGTTACTTGGTGAGTGTAATGTGACTGCAGGAAAAAACTCGTTCGCCATGATAAATTTCATTGAGTAGTGAATCAGTATTATATCAATGACATCCCGCCGTGCAGTTGTAAGGGAAGGCGAGAGTACCACAGATATGATTGGCGAGATTGAGCAGTAATGAGGGATTTTTCTTTGCAGCGAGATGTATCAACTATATACCAGTCTTTCACCTAAACAGGAAGAGGTGACCACTGTAATAAAACCTGCTGTATTTCCGAATTTATATCGTGATTTTTGTGTTAACATGATATTTACAACTCCTTTGCTGATAGTCAGGGATGTGTCGCCGCGCGGGATTAGCGAAGCGGTCTAAGACTCTGCAGTCGTGTACTGTGCCGCTGGTCCCGGCGGAGGTTCGAGTCCTCCCTCGGGCATAAATGTGTGTGTTTGTCCTTAGGATAACTTAGGTAAACTAGTGTGTAAGTTTAGGGACTGATGATCTTGAAACGTCCCCTTAGAACAATTTATACAAGACTGTGCTTAAACTGACACACAATATATTTTGGCGCAACGCAATCTGACTTCCAACAATCCCTACGAAAGAATGGCCCTGACTAACATTAACCTATATGTTTCACAAATCACTTACCTCACAAAAATCTTCGTTACTCAAGCTACTGCAATACAACGAGCGCCACTACTGCCAGCTAAATAAAAGATTCAAACTATGGAAGTCACTAACTACTGATAGGCATAGTTAGCAAATGAAAGATTTTAATACAGAACAAACAATGTATTTACCTTAATAGTCATTATATATATATATATATATATATATCAGTTCATGACACCAATTCTTACAAATTTCAAAACTCCGCCATCTCTCTCCCCACGTCCACCACTGCTGGCGGCTCACCTCCAACTGCGCAACGCTACGCGCTGTTAGCATTCAGCTGCCACTGCCCAACACTACAATGGCCAGTATTACAACAACGCCAACCAGCCACAGACTGCACACGGCACAGCCAGTGATTTTCATACAGAGCGCTACGTGGCGGCGGCGTTACCAATAAAAAAACCTAAACAGCCTACTTACAATCTTAGCAGTTAAGTCCCATAACATTTCACACACATTTGAACATTTTTTTGGTATTGGCCTATATTAAGATACCTCATGAGTAGGAATCTGACTCATAACAGAGTTCGAAAGAAAGAAGGCATCCTGTGACACAGAGACAGTATAATTTTAGCCCTCCATCATTAGCCAAAAATGATTTTGGTACTGTAGGTTTCTGATGTATGATGTGGCAGATATTAAACTGAAAATAACTGACTTTCTACCTGATGAGAGAACACTTACAGGAACAAGCCTATGCCATACTATTGTACAGGACCATACCGACAAGTGGCGATGTGAAAATGCGTATATGCTACAATTTCCTCTGATTTCGAAAATAACTAGTGTAAAAGGAAGGAAACTAAAGTCCATGCGAGAAATTCGAGATACATGGATAACAAAATCTCGGACTGCGGAAAGTGGACTTTTTAAACGGGGGAGAGTCTATGTCAGGGGAGGAACTGCAGTTAGACCTACACGTCCAAACGGCACGTGCTGGTTTCATGGTATGTCGCAGACAGTGGCAGGGATGGTCATGATGCTTCGCCTACTGGAAGCCACAGCTTAGCTGCAAAGAAAGTCTCCGGATTGTTGTCAATTAACTGTAGCCATAGGGAAAGTCCCAGAAGAGGTGCTCGCAGTGCCCTCTTGGTGGCTGAACAGGGAATTATCCAATATGCTGGTTGAGCAGCAACGAAGCGAATGTGAGTGTTTCATGTATTTTCCTATTTATACATGGAAATTTGAGAAGATTCAATATGATGTGTGTTTGTGCTGGACGATCATTCACTCCACGTGTAAATTGAGCGGTTGATGGATGGGTGGTCACGGTGACAGTCTCCCTGGCTTCTGAGCATCTGGTAGAGCAGGCATGTGAATAGCGGGAGATGGGCGCCCAGCTGGTAGTGCGCCCGACGCTGGTGTGGGCCTCGAGTCCTCTCCCGGGCAGCGCTACCTCTGCTGCTGTCGGAGGACAGTATTCACTCCTTGATCACCATTGTGGTTCCCTTTTTTACCAGATATGATCAGTGAAATCATTATAGTGGAGAAGGTGCTTGAGTTCTCAAATTTCTATGCTTATGAGATGTCGGATATATTTAGTACGAGAATCTATTTAAGGTGAAAATTTAATTATCTGATTTCGAAAATGTATGATTGTGATTTCCAAACTTTGTTACATTACGCAGAAGAATCATTATACGGTGATGGCGAGTGTTTTAAGTAATCTATTTCACTTAGATCTTCCGGAATATTTTACCGTAAATTGTTTAACAATTAATCTGTTAGTCTAATGCAGATGGACTGTTTCCCGATATTTGTATCATTGTAAGAGTGGGCTGTTTTTCCTATCCAAGCAAAGAGAACCACTGCTTAATATTCCCCCCCCCATCTGATTAATTAATTTAATTAATGTGTAAATAAATATATTGCTCGAATTTTACCGACCACTTTGTGTAATGAGATCCTCCCAGTGAGGCAGCTCAGCGCAGATTGCGTATTTCTGCCACCAGTTTCCAGGTAGGACGGGGAATGGGGAGGTGAAGGAGGGGAGGAGAGGAACCCTCTCTCCCACAAACTCATTAAATAAAGAGTACCCCAAATTGAATTGAAGAATAAATTGTTATATATATTGACACTGATCTTAATTTCGTGTTTTGAGATTCTTCCCCATTAACAGGTCAGCAAAGACTTGTTCTATTGGCACTGGTTTGAATTTCATGTTGTGGTATCTTTCTATACATATAACTCAGCACAGACTGAGTCTTTTTTCCATCAATTTCTAAAGGGGGGAGGAAATGGGCAAGTGGGGATGGGGAAGGGAGGGCAAAGGAATTTCTCAGGAGGGGTTACTATCGTCTTTCTTCGGTGTATGGACACTCAGGTGTTTAGGACGGGTGGTAGGGACAGAGCATCGAGTAACATTATACTGAGTGCACTATCCGAAAATTACCTCGAGCAATTAAACAGATAACCGACTCGTGAAGATAACATCTTGGACCTACTGATAACAAACAGACCCGAACTTTTCGACTCTGTATGTGCAGAACAGGGAATCAGTGATCACAAGGCCGTTGCAGCATCCCTGAATATGGAAGTTAATAGGAATATAAAAAAAGGGAGGAAGGTTTATCTGTTTAGCAAGGGTAATAGAATGCAGATTTCAGACCACCTAACAGATCAAAACGAAAATTTCTGTTCCGACACTGACAATGTTGATTGTTTATGGGAAAAGTTCAAGGGAATCGTAAAATGGGTTTTAGACAGGTACGTGCCGAGTAAAACTGTGAGGGTATTCTGTATTCATGACACTGTTGAACTCATTCGACAGCTGTAATTCATTTTCACTTTCACTAATGATAGCAGTATCACCATTGACACACATTAACAATATTTTTACGCCAGTAATCTTCCTTTACCTCCGTCATTTCTTGTTAGATGTTCAGGGAGAGCAGTAATGGCGAAAGAATGCAACTCTGCATTACAATTTTCATAATCCGAGTACTTTGTTTTTGGTCTTTTATTCTTACTGTTTCTTCTTGGTTGTCATTCATATCGTGCAATACCCCTTTTTATCTGAAGCTTGCTCTTACTTTTTTATAACATCTTGCAGTTTTTAAATTTTCAAGTGATTTCTCCAGGTCGACAAATCCTATCTAAGTATTTTGATTTGTTTTCAGCTTTGCGTCCATTATCACCCGCAGCATCAGTGTTGCCTCTCAGGTGCCCTTAACTGTCCTAAAGCCAAACTGATAATCATCTAATACTTCTCCTTCTTCTTTTTATTCTTCTTCTTCTCCATTCTTCGTATATTCTTCATGTTAGTAAACTGGTTGTTACATTGGACGCTAAAGTGGTTGTATGGAAGTTTTCACATTATCTGTCCTTGCTATCTTCGCGACTGTCCGAATAATATTATTATGTCAATTCGTGTGTCTCTTGATTCGGGAATGAAGCTATTATTTGATCGTATATCTTTAAAAACAATTTCTGTCTGTGATTCTGATACTTGATCCCCTTTGTTTTTCATATGGACTCTCATTTCCCGTTTTATTACTTCGTTGGGCAGTTCCTCCTCTTCATAGTGGCCTTTGATGTACTTTTTTCACCTGGCCATCGTCTCTTCTGAATATGCTATCTTACTTGCTTTTAATTTCACTGGTAGTTGGGGTCAGCTTGAGTGTCGAATTTTAGCTGTGTCATGTCACTGTCGTCATTTGTTAAGGAGCTCTGAGATTTCAGAGATTAAACCATATTCTTAGTTGTCTTAACAATGAGTGAAAATTGTGATTGCAATTTATATGAACTCTGAAACAGAAACAAATTTTCATTTGGTAATAAATTTTTTGACCAATGTGCTAATTTCTTTCACTGATCGAATATGATTTTGTGACTAGCACTCGTTTAAGACCTTTGTCCTTTTGTTTTATTTTCTTTTTTTATTCCTTTGTTTTGTTGTTTTATTTTATTTGTTCATGATCTTTCGGTGTGATTTTTGCAAAATGAAACCAAAGTTAATATTTAGTAGTCACATATTGTGGAGTACAATGAAATAGCTACCAAAGTTAACAAGCATTTGTTGTTATAAGATAGTACTTTCGCTGACGTATATGTGATATTAATATCAATTTAGCGACGTCTCAACATTCTTCCGGCGGTGTCGTCGAGATTATGTGTGGTGAGCCATCATGCCAAGTACGTTATTTCAGAGGTTGAGATTCAGTCTCTATGTTATTGTTATGTCGTCTTATTTTTGTCAGCAGTCCTCTTTCGAATACGTCATAAATGGAACTGGTGATCATGAACGGGCAGTAATAGAAGGGTTTCATTTTTTATAGAGGTATGTGAGGAATTCATACAATGCAAGGGTTTTGTATGAGAGGGGGTTGTGGTGATCTACATCTACATCTACATTTATACTCCGCAAGCCACCCAACGGGTGTGGCGGAGCGCACTTTACGTGCCACTGTCATTACCTCTCTTTCCTGTTCCAGACTCATATGGTTCGCGGGAAGAAAGACTGTCTGAAAGCCTCCGTGCGAGCTCTAATCACTCTAATATTACATTCGTGACCTCCTCGGGAGGTATAAGTAGGGGGAAGCAATGTATTCGATACCTCATCCAGAAACGCACCCTCTAGAAACCTGGTGAGCAAGCTACACCGCGATGCAGAGCGCCTCTCTTGCAGAGTTTGTCACTTGAGTTTGTTAAACATCTCCGTAACGCTATCACGGTTACCAAATAACTCTGTGACGAAACGCGCCGCTCTTCTTTGGATCTTCTCTATCTCCTCCGTCAACCCGATCTGGTACAAATCCCACACTAATGAGCTATACTCAAGTATAGGTAGAACGAGTGTATTGTAAGCCACCTCCTTTGTTGATGGACTAAATTTTCTAAGGACTCTCCCAATGAATCTCAACCTGGTACCCGCCTTACCAACAATTAATTTTATATGATCATTCCGCTTCAAATCGTTCCACACGCATACTCCCAGATATTTTACAGAAGTAACTGCTACCAGTGTTTGTTCCGCTGTCATATAATCATACAATAAAGGATCCTTCTTTCTATGTATTCGCAATACATTACATTTGCCTATGTTAAGGGTCAGTTGCCACTCCCTGCACTAAGATCCTATCCGCAGCAGATCTTCCTGCATTTCGCTACAATTTTCTAATGCTGCAACTTCTCTGTGTACTACAGCATCATCCGCGATAAGCCGCATGGAAATTCCGACAGTATCCACTAGGTCATTTATATATATTGTGAAAAGCAATGGTCCCATAACACTCCCCTGTGGCACACCAAAGGTTACTTTAACGTCTGTCCATTGATAACAACATTCTGTGTTCTGTTTGCTAAAAACTCTTTAATCCAGCCACACAGCTGGTCTGATATTCCGTAGGCTCTTACTTTGTTTATCAGGTGACAGTGTGGAACTGTATCGAACGCCTTCCGGAAGTCAAGAAAAATAGCATCTACCTGGGAGCCTGTATCTAATATTTGCTGGGTCTCATGAACAAATAAAGCGAGCTGGGTCTCACACGATCGCTTTTTCTGGAATCCATGTTGATTCCTACAGAGTAGATTCTGGGTTTCCAAAAACGATATGATACTCGAGCAAAAAATATGTTCTAAAATTCTACAACAGATCGATGTCAGAGATATAGGTCTATAGTTTTGCGCATCTGCTAGACGACCCTTCTTGAAGACTGGGACTACCTGTGCTCCTTTCCAATCATTTGGAACCTTCCGTTCCTCTAGAGACTTGCGGTACACGGCTGTTAGAAGGGGGGAAAGTTCTTTCGCGTATGTGTAGAATCGAATTGGTATCCCGTCAGGTCCAGTGGACTTTCCTCTGTGAGTGATTCCAGTTGCTTTTCTATTCCTTGCACACTTATTTCGATGTCAGCCATTTTTTAGTTTGTGCGAGGATTTAGAGAAGGAACAGCAGTGCAGTCTTCCTCTGTCTTTGGAAAAAGGAATTTAGTATTTCAGCTTTACGCGTGTCATCCTCTGTTTCAATGCCATCATCATCCCGGAGTGTCTGGATATGATGTTTCGAGCCACTTACTGATTTAACGTAAGACCAGAACCTCCCAGGATTTTCTGTCAAGTCGGTACATAGAATTTTACTTTCGAATTCACTGAACGCTTCACGTATAGCCCTCCTTACGCTAACTTTGACATCGTTTAGGTTCTGTTTGTCTGAGAGATTTTGGCTGCGTTTAAACTTGGAGTGAAGCTCTCTTTGCTTTCGCAGTAGTTTCCTAACTTTGTTGTTGTACCACGGTGGGTTTTTCCCGTCCCTCACAGTTATACTCGGCACGTACCTGTCTAAAACCCATTTTACGATTCCCTTGAACTTTTTCCATAAACACTCAACATTGTCAGTGTCGGAACAGAAATTTTCGTTTTGATCTGTTAGGTGGTCTGAAATCTGCATTCTATTACCCTTGCTAAACAGATAAACCTTCCTCCCTTTTTTTATATTCCTATTAACTTCCATATTCAGGGATGCTGCAACGGCCTTATGATCACTGATTCCCTGTTCTGCATATACAGAGTCGAAAAGTTGGGGTCTGTTTGTTATCAGTAGGCCCAAGATGTTATCTTCACGAGTCGGTTCTCTGTTTAATTGCTCGAGGTAATTTTCGGATAGTGCACTCAGTATAATGTCACTCGATGCTCTGTCCCTACCACCTGTCCTGAACATCTGAGTGTCCCAGTCTATATCTGGTAAATTGAAATCTCCACCTACGACTATAACATGCTGAGATCTGTTAGGTGGTCTGAAATCTGCATTCTATTACCCTTGCTAAACAGATAAACCTTCCTCCCTTTTTTATATTTCTATTAACTTCCATATTCAGGGATGCTGCAACGGCCTTATGATCACTGATTCCCTGTTCTGCATATACAGAGTCGAAAAGTTGGGGTCTGTTTGTTATCAGTAGGCCCAAGATGTTATCTTCACGAGTCGGTTCTCTGTTTAATTGCTCGAGGTAATTTTCGGATAGTGCACTCAGTATAATGTCACTCGATGCTCTGTCCCTACCACCTGTCCTAAACATCTGAGTGTCCCAGTCTATATCTGGTAAATTGAAATCTCCACCTACGACTATAACATGCTGAGAAAATTTATGTGAAATGTATTCCAAATTTTCACTCAGTTGTTCTGCCACTAATGCTGCTGAGTCGAGAGGTCGGTAAAAGGAGCCAATTATTAACCTAGTTCCGTTGTCGAGTGTAACCTCCACCCATAATAACTATCCACTTCTACTTCACTACAGGATAAACTACTACTAACAGCGACGAACACTCCACCATCGGTTGCATACAATCTAGTCTTTCTAAACACCTTCTGTACCTTTGTAAAAATTTCGGCAGAATTTATCTCTGGCTTCAACCAGCTTTCTGTAGCTATAACGATTTCAGCTTTGGTGCTTTCTATCAGCGCTTGAGGTTCCGGTATTTTACCAATGCAGCTTCGACAGTTTACAATTACAATACCGATTGCTGCTTGGTCCCCGCATGCCCTGACTTTGCCCCACATCCGTTGAGGCTGTTGCCCTTTCTGTACTTGTCCAAAGCCATATAACCTAAAAAACCGCCCAGCCCACGCCACACAACCCCTGCTACCTGTGTAGCCGCTTGTTGCGTGTAGTGGACTCCTGACCTATCCAGCGGAACCCGAAACCCCACCACCCTATGGCGCAAGTCGAGGAATCTGCAGCCCACATGGTCGCAGAACCGTCTCAGCCTCTGATTCAGACCCTCCACTCGGCTCTTTACCAAAGGTACGCAGTCAGTCCTGTCGACGATGCTGCAGATGGTGAGCTCTGCTTTCATCCCACTAGCGAGACTGGCAGTCTTCACCAAATCAGATAGCCGCCGGGAGCCAGAGAAGATTTCCTCCGATCCATAGCGACACACATCATTGGTGCTGACATGAGCGACCACCTGCAGATGGGTGCACCCTGTACCCTTCATGGCATCCGGAAGGACCCTTTCCACATCTGGAATGACTCCCCCCCGTATGCACACGGAGTGCACATTGGTTTTTTTCCTCTCTCTTGCTGCCATATCCATAAGGGGCCCCATTACGCCACAGGGCTTAGTTTTGCACTGAGAAGATCACTCTGTGATTGATATCGATATACAATAATAGTAAAAAGATAATTTGAAACTTATGTGACCAATGCTACAGTTTCAGTTGTTTCGAACATGAATTTAATAATAATAACATGCTGTCTATGGGAAAATAAATGTTAATGACTTGCTCTTGCCAGATGTTCTTGGAGATACTAACCAACCTAAAATCATGCTGCATTTAATACATATAGTGATTAGTCTGCAGAAGAAGTATTGCAATTTTACTCAGTTCACTGTTCTCAGTCAGCAATAAAACTATTTAGACTTTCACCCTTAACAGCCTGTATACCATTGAATTGGAAACAAAAAAACAAATCAAGATCTACTGTGCATTTCAGGTTATTTTGTCTTTGTTATAACAGCTATATCAATTTGTTTACCTTTAATTTGCGTTCTAACTCCATTTATTTATTCCCATTCTCATATGTGCCATTTAGTTACTTTCATCCTTCTGTCATACCTAATCATTTACTCTTGACTTACGGTATCCATTATTCATCCCTTTTTATCCAAGGCTGTGATTTGCAATGAGATCCTGTGAGGATAAAATCAACTACCTGCGTTATAAGCACTGCACCGGTTAATCCTTGTGATGGGGATACCGTTTTACAGCTTCCGAGCTAGCTGAATAATATTTCGAATTATCACTTCGAGGCAAACCGACAATGCCTGGCTTCGAGTGGTGCCCACCTTGAAGATCTGTATTCCGCCTCCTTACCGTTTTGTGTTATATTAAACTCTTTTTCTGTAACCAGAGCTGTTGGCATCTTGTTAAATTCAGGTTGAAAATGTAAGGCACCTTCGCGCCTAACAATCTAACATCGTTGGAGTCGAAAACACGAGAGTGGGCCACCATAGGCAATGTGAAAGGAAAGAGAAGATGCCTGACGTAAATAACTGAAAGGAATGTCAGACATGGGTAAAGCCTCCTGTGATCGTCGCCAGGATGCTACTTTTTACCAGAAGACCAATCTCACATGTGGTGACTCTACCAGTAGCATAACTCAGACCAGCATTGGTCTTTGGATTATTCGGACACACAAAAATCCTCACCAATGTTAAGGAAGAAATCCATAAAGAGGGTTGCTATTACTACTGAGGGATATTGGGTGGCTGTCAAATATCTTTCTGAGTGGAGCTGTTTTGTCTTGCAAGCACATCTTGACGACTTCTGCTAATGGAAGAGTACTCGTCAGGACTGTTGTATTTTCCTAGGGTTTATGAGGTAATGGGGAAATGCATAGATTGCGTTTCGTTAGTAAAATTGGGGTAACTGATACTTTTTGAGTGGTGATGAGGTGGTTTGGGTTGGGTTTAGACGGGGAGTCAGTGTTTTTTTTTATGTGGAAGACGTTTGGGTTGCATTTATTTGATATATGGCATTGTTTTGTGGCTTCTAAACTGGTTGTCTGATGTGTATGAGACTTCTTATGTTAAAGATGTTTTTATTGTGTAAGGTCAGCTGATGTCGAAACAGCTTTTCTCCAGTTTTCGCGAATTTGTGCTATGTCTGACGATAATGTCTTTTGGTTTGTAGTACTGCTATCGCCTTTTGGGTTTCTTTATCGGTACTGGTCTTGAACAATACAGGTTAAATGATGTTTTCGGTACCAGTCACATTTGGTTATCTGTCTGTTTCTTTCCTTTTGTATATTTTATTATTATCGTGATTTCTCGATTGTTATTTAGATATTTGTTTGCTCCTACCTTAAAATCCAATACCTTTAGTATTTTTAACTAAGAAATTAATTGATTCTGTATTTGATTTTCATATTTTCGCGCCACGTTTGGGGTTATTAGTCACCATTTTCGAGTCATGTTTGTGTATTATCTCAGGATTTTATATGATGTCATTTCTACAATGTATCTAACAACCTTGTTTGCCGAAGTTCGTTTTCCTTTTTCTGTATGTTAAATTTGTCCTTTTGACAAACATGTCTTTTACAGTTACTTCAACTTTCTACTGAAAGTATATCTTTTAAACTTTTCCAAACTTCGTATTTATTTCAGTTGTAAATGACTGATATTGTGGTGTTTCTAGGTTTACTGAGGATTTTTTTAATTCGAACAGCTGAAGTCTTTCTCCTGCTACGTGAGGTTTCTTAGCACTTATCTTTCTTGATTCTACTTTTGACTGTCCAACTTCTGTTAGTTCTGTTTTTGGAGATATCTGTTTGTCTTCTACTGGACTGCCTACTGTAGACGTTGTTGGGTTTTGTATCGATAAACTGTTCGACTAAACATATAACCTAACAGACTATTATCTCTAACTACGTCATTGCATCGTCATAATTACTCGAGAACTACAGGAAATTTACCTTAATGTCCACTCTGATTTGGGGAAACCACACTTCGATATATTTATTCTTTCTGTATATATTTGGGGTGACCTTTATTTGCTGTCTCATACAGTATTGTACAGTGGAAGTACTTAAATGGCTGTTCAGTAATGTTGTATTGAGCTTGTTAATTGCCTAGCTAGATCATTTGAATGATTCACTCATTGAAATGATCTGGAACGAGAGGTAAGTGTTAACATTATTGAATATGCTATCGTTTTAAGCTTACTCATGCAGTTTCATTTAAAAACAAGATTTCTTGCAGGCTCTCAGTTATGTAATAACATTTCGTCCACGAAGTAGAAGGAATTATATAAGAGAAATGATTTTATGTCATATTTAAACTTACTTTGCTACCTATTAGAGGTTTCTTGTTATTGTAAAAATGACGCATATTTTGTGTTTCTGAACATTGAAAATCTTTCTGAACCACTGACACTTTTAATAACGGAAAATAAAGCCCATATTTTGTACAGTACTGTAGTTATGTACATCACTATTTCTCTCTAATTCTGATGGATTTTTTGACGTACTACATTGGCGAATATATGTATTATCATGATGCTGTTAAAATGTATAACTCGTTGCGTAGGTGTCTATGTGTTGAATACCCTGTATTGTTCAACTCCAGTAACTTTTGTGCAATTAGTACTTTGTTTCTAAGTAGTGAGTTAAATTATAATTTTATTCTGTAGGATGTATATCCAAAATACGTTGAAATGCCAGGATCTTCATTCATTTGTTTCCAAGCTCAGCAATTACATGAAGAGAAAAAGTAGCTGAAATGTTTGAGCATCTCAATTATACCCTTCTTCCAGTTTAAGTTTTCACCTATATATACTGTGGTGTCACCGCCATACACCACACTTGCTAGGTGGTAGCCTTCAAATCGGGCGCGGTCCGGTAGTATACGTCGGACCCGCGTGTCGCCACTATCAGTGATTGCAGACCGAGCGCCGCCACACGGCAGGTCTAGAGAGACTTCCTAGCACTCGCCCCAGTTGTACAGCCGACTTTGCTAGCGATGGTTCACTGCCTACTTACGTTCTCATTTGCCGAGAAGACAGTTTAGCATAGCCTTCAGCTACGTCATTTGCTACGACCTAGAAAGGCGCCATTATCAGTAACTATTGATATTGTGAACTGTGTACCGTCAAGAGCGACGTTCATCATTAATGGATTAAAGTTAAGTATTCCACCAGCTACGTCCGTTTTTCTATATTCTAATTTCCTAGTCCTGTTCCAGACCTCACGCCAGCCAACGTGAGCTAAAACGCGTGCCTTTCGGCCTCCTCTAGTAACACGGTGTTGGCTTTCCTGCCAACCACAAAATATACAACCAAGTTCGTAGCATTCTCAACCGTCTGCTGACTTGTGTTTACGTGCTACGTGGATGGTTGGTATGTGTCTTTGTTGTACAGAACTACGTACACTGACGGAAAGAAACTTTCAACACCAAGAAATAGTAGTACGGCATAAACGAAAGTCCGTACGCATGTTTCTACATCTGAAACCTAATGCCTATTCCAGTTTCGCGCCAGTTGCATGGGAGTGGCATTAATAGTGCAATAATAAGGTTCCAAATCAGGTTTTTTTTTTTAATCGTGGTATGATCATCACGAGTGTTAGTTACATTTGAGATTGGACGTAGTGAACTGGTGTTAGTGAAGAATGCATATAAGGAGACAAGGAAGCCATCATCAACATCTCAGTGAATTTGAACGAGGTCGTGTAATAGGGCTACAAGAAGCAAATTGTTTCTTTTGCGATATTCCAGAATGACTTGGCAGGAATGTAGCCAATGTACGAGACTGCTGCCAATGGTGGTTGTGAGTATATATGTTCGCACGAAGACTAGGCTCAGGAAGATCACGTGGCACTCCCGACAGACGGGACAATCGTTTTCAGTGTATGGCTCTGACACGCTGTACTGCATCTGCAGCAGAAGTAGTTTCAGCAGCATTTGGCACCACAGTGACACAATGAACGGTTATAAAATCGATAGCTTCAAGGATAGCTCGGTGACAGTGATTGCTGTGTGTCGGTTAGAAGCAGATCAGTTGACAGCCAGCAGCAAAACTGTCTTTGTGCTAGACGCACTGGACCTGCACCTGCAGTTATGGACTGCGATGCGGCTTTGTATGACAGCAAGAGCACTCCCGTCGTTATCACACGCACTTTGACTGCAAATTTGTAAGTCATTCTGGTGGTCAGACCTGTTGCGCTGCCATTCATGAAGAGCGTTCCAGGGGATGTTTCCCACAAGAAAAATTCTCACCGACAAATAGCTGTTGTAACACAACATACTGTACAGAGTATCGACACCTTGCCTTTGCGTGGTTGATCCCCAGATATGTCTCCAATCGTGCACATACAGAACATCAGCAAACACCAACTCCAGCATCATCCACACCCTCATTAACTGTCCCCGTACTGACCGACCAATTGCCGCAGACATGGAATTCCTTCCCGCAAATTGACGTCCAGCACCTGTAAAATGCAATTCATGCACGTTTGCCTACTTGCATTCACCACCCTGTCGGTTACATAGGTTATTAATGTACCAGCATTTCAGTTTTGCACTGACGTATGCAGCACTTATATTAACCTGTGATCTTGCAATGTTAATTACTTAGATGTATGACCTAGACAAACGCATTTACCAAATTTCATTACCCTATATTAAGTATTTTTTGGTGCTTCAATTTCTTCCGTCAGTGTATGCAGTTTTTCTCAAAAGATAGGGACAATACATTATCAGAGAACAACTTAGCAGTCCAGTGAGAGATATGGTTAACAACCCCTTACGTTACTTTCTCTGTAAAGGGATTTATTACAACGCTAATATCGTCTGCAAAAAGTACCAGTTCTGCTTCATGAATGTTAAGTGAAAGGTCATGAATATCTAGAAAGAATAATAGTGGAACCAAAATTGAAACCTGTGTGATTTCCTCTGTCTTTGAATGATCGCAAAAATGTGCCATCTGGCGATACTCTATTATTTATTAATATGTAATGTGTGAAGGAAACACTCGAGAAACAGCCCTGGTACTTAGCCAGATATGGAAATCTTTCTACACGCCACTCAGGGTGCCTTTAGATGGCGTAATGTATCTCCTAAATTGCTTGCTCAATAAAAAAACAACTTCGAATTTTAGACTGCTGAATGGTGTTTCGATTCGACATTCTAAACTACATGTAGCTGTGAACATTGTCTCCAAGGATAGACACATACGTTGGTTGGTACATTGTGCCCTCCAGAATGACGAGGTCATCCAGGGAATGCCCTGCGGCCGGAACCTTTCCGACTATTGTTGCAGGGTGTTTCCTTTCTGATGTTTCACGCTGTATACACCAGGAGCCATCTGTCCAATGGAGCGTAAAAGGCGATTAATCTGAAAAAGCCACCTCTTGTCACGCTGGACGTCCATCTGCGGTACTGGTGTGCAAATTCCATCCTTCGTCGACGAAGAACTGCAGTCAGCATGGAAGCATGAGCCAGGTGTCAACTGCAGAAGCTCATAGGCAGCAATGTTCACTGAACGGTCGTTGAGGAGCACTGTTGGAGGTCCATCGGTTCATCTGGACAGTCAGTTGCTCAAATATGCACGACTATTCGCCCTTATATATCTCCATCTTTCATCCATGACCCGTGAAGCACCACAGTTACCTCGGTACCGGTTGTGGATAGTGCCATTTGGCATTCATGGTGGACTTTAACCATGGAGGCATGTGAACAATTACGAACGTAGCCATTTCGGAAATGCTTTCACTCTTGGCCCCAAAGCCAGTACTCTTGGACTTCAGATAAATCGGTCCGTTTCTGCATTGCACTGCACGCTTATGTATCCGTCAACTGCTAGTGTTGTCATATGACGGTTGCGACTGGTTACTGCTCTCCAAACACAGGTGGTGGGCACATTAAAGTGACTGGACTGTTCCACTCCTTCTTTACGTAACTTTCCCTTCTTCCTCTAAAAGATAAATGTTTATGCTTACGTTTATCATGACGAACATGTTTTTCTATGTGAAGATGGTATCTTTTCTTTCAGACATGTCCGAACGAATGGATACCATCTTCACATCACATCAGTATAAATTTGAAAACTTAATAAACCACGCAATAATGTAGATAGAGAGGTAAAAATTGACACACATGCTTGGAATAACATGGGGTTTTATTAGAAAAAAAACATCCCCTATTGCTAGACACTTGAAAGATCTCTTGCGCGCTTCGTTTGGTGATGATCGTGTGCTCAGCCGCCACTTTCGTCTTGCTTGGCCTCGCAGTCCCCAGACCTCAGTCCGTGCGATTATTGGCTTTGGGGTTACCCGAAGTCGCAAGTGTATCGTGATAGACCGACATCTCTTGGGGGTGCTGAGAGACAACATCCGACGCCAATGCCTCACCATAACTCCGGACATGCTTGACAGTGCTGTTCACAACATTATTCCTCGACTACAGCTATTGTTGAGGAATGATGGTGGACATATTGAGCATTTCCTGTAAAGAACATCATCTTTGCTTTTTGTCTTACTTTGTTATGCTAATTATTGCTATTCGGATCGTATGAAGCGTCATCTGTCGGACATTTTTCGAAAGTTTGTATTTTTTTGTTTCTAATAAGACCCTATGTCATTCCAAGCATGTGTGTCATTTTGTCCTCTCTATCTACATTATTCCGGGATTTATTCATTTTTCAACTTGATACTGGCTTTTTGATCATCCGGTAGATAAGGCATACCGGCCAATCATCTTCTTCAGTGCAGATGCACCCACATTGCCCGAACTCTTTCGGGAATCGGTAGACTGACTGCCGCGAGTAATTGGTATAGTGGCCAGGGACACTGCAAATGTACTGTGTGGACAGTACGTTGGAGATGTGGATCTGACGGGAAGCGTACCAGAGATCAGTCCCCGCAGTCGCACCGTCATCTGTGTCCTCGGTGGCTCAGATTGATGGAGCATCTGACATGCAAGAAGGGAATCCCGGGTCCGAGTCCCGGTCGGCGCACACATTTTCAACTGTCCCTGTCAGCAGCTAAAAGTCTGAATATCATTGTAATTTCGACATGTTTTTGAGTTCTATTTTCTGGATACTTTTTAAGGGAAGCTACTTTCGAATTCTGACAGAAATTTAATACGGAATATATCGAACTATTCATTAACGTCTTTTTCTATATATACCCTCACCATTTACCACCTCTTTTATGTTGTTCTTAAAACATTGTGCTCTTCCCTCCTTATTGTGCCTGACTGCTTTGTGTGACCATGCTTCAGAGTAATTATGATCAGGTAATCGATTAACAATTGGGTGCACATAAATTTTTCCTGGCTGAAACCTATCTATAAAAATGTTATCAGTCAGTTTCCGCTGCGTTGCTGCACACGAGTTGGAAAATCAAACACTGAAATCAGATTGAAACATCCAAATGACGATTCTAGCTTACTGAAACTTTAATGTTCACTGTGAAGTCGTACATAACAAATTACAGATGGCAACTATCATTTTAAAACCATCCTCAAGTGCTTATATATTATTTCAGTCCAATGTGTCACGTTTGTGCATGTTGCGATTATATGTTGTTGAGTAGTAGTAGGAGCAGCAGCAGCAGCAGTAGAAGCTGTTGCGTCTTTGCGATGTGAAACGGTAACGAGTGTTCAGTAAATGGAGGTGCATAAAGTGCGATTAAGAGGAAGTCAATGTTTACGGTGTTCAGATAAATTCTATTTGCAGCAACTAAGAAATAGCGAAAAGTACCGTAGATTGCTGTAATAGAGTAGAATTCATGATTTTTACATACGATAAATAATATAGTTTGAAATTATCAAGTTTTGTCATTATATTCTCAGCAATATGCTGCCGACAAAGAAATAATATACGTCATGTAGTGTAGATTTTTAAACAAAATATTTTATAGAATGAAATTTTCACTCTGCAGCGGGGTGTGCGCTGATATGAAACTTCCTGGGAGAATAAAACTGTGTGCCAGACCGAGACTCGAACTCGGGACCTTTGCTTATCGCGGGTAAGTGCTCTACCTACTGTGCTACCCAAGCACGACTCACGCCCCACCCTCACAGCTTTACTTCTGCCAGTACCTCGTCTCCTAAGTTCCAAACTTCACAGAAGCTCTACTCCGAAGGCAAAGGTCCCGAGTTCGAGTCTCGGTCCGGCTCACAGTTTTAATCTGCCAGGAAGTTTCAAAATATTTTATTTTAGTATATGTGGTGTATAATAAGAAAAGTAATGAACAAAACAACATACTTTAAGTAGTGAGATTGTGAAATATTTAATTACATTTTGTGTAGCAATGTCTATCACTACATCCCAGAAAGCTAAGAAATTGGCAGTTAATGGCATATGATGAAACTTGTATAATGGTCATCGGTTCCAAATCAGTGATTTGTATATTCTAGGTTTCTGCTGTTCTTACTTCTGCTATTTTAGCACGGTGAGTTAAATCGCACAAGTGTTGTGCTATACGAAAGAGAAAAATAATGTTTCTTACTGAAACACTTGAAAAATCGGAATAAAGGCACAGAAAACTATTACCTATTTGACGAAACGCCTGGGTGCTCTCTGTCCAGCAAAGATTTGCACTATACTATGAGTTATTTTTACAGCACAACTGTTTACGGTAAAGAAATTCAGCTATCATTAACAGCGCCAACACGAAGATGGCCTTAATAGGACAATATATTTCAGATGTACTCAAATATTAACGAAGCACACATGCCCTAGCCAACGGCAGCTTTACGTATGACATTTTCCATCTTCCCTCTGTTTCTTGCACTGGGACGAGTCAGTGTAGGGAGGTGCCACGAACGTGTTTGGTCCAACTCCACAGATGAGAGCTCGCTCAATGTGCGAGCAGCCGCGAATTCACACCCATGGCGGCTCATTTTCACCTCGCGTTTCGCCGCCCTGTATTGTGGTGTCGCGACGAGCGACGGCCCTTAAATGGCATTAAATTAAAAGGGCCGACTGCGGAGCTTTTACAGGCGGGATTTCCAGCCACCTAGTGGCCGACTTCCTCCGTTTTTCTCTCCTCGGCTCTTCTTTGAAGTGCGCAGGACGGGGCAATAAGGCGAGCTGACTACTGGCAGACGTGTTGGGAGGGGAGGGGCGAGGGCGGGCAGCGCTGCCGGCTTCCCCCGGATTTGCCGGCTGTGTTAGGGGCGCCAACGGCTGGCTGCTGCAGAAACAGCCGGCGCGCGCGGTCGCTTTGTGCGCGGTAATTGTTCTGCTTGCACTGAGAGCGGGAAAGAGATATCACAGGCGGAGGGCGTGTCGGAGAGAGAAGAGACGAGCAGCAGGGGCGGCGACGGAAGGGCGAAGGACGGAGAGACGCGGAGGAACGAGTGGGAATGAGAGAGAGATAGACAGAGAGAGAGAGACGCGGAGCTGTCGCTTTAAATTACGCCCGCCGGCGGTGGCTCCTCTGTAGGCAGCGGCGGCACCAGATTGCAGCAGACAATTCACTCGTCCCGTGCCGCGCCGCGCCGCGCCGCGCCGCGCCGAGGTGCCTCGGGTATCGCCGCCACTGGCTGCTCTTCTCTCAGCCTGCTGCCTTCGCCGACTGGCAATTTCAATTAAACCTTCACTCACAGTGTGGAGCCACTCGTCAGTTGTTTGCTTTATCCTTTTAGCGCTCCTCTAGCCGCGCTGCCCTGGATACGGTATTCTTTTTCAACTGCGAGCTACAACCGATTACCGATAGCGGCGTCGAGAGATTTACAGCCGACGGGCAGCATGCATTCGCACAGTTGTAAATCTGTGCGGGAGATTTCCAGCAGTGGAGCACGGGTACGGGTTATATGGGGGAAGGAACTGAAAAAGAGAGATGAAGTGGACAAACGAAAAAAGAGAGAGGGAGGATGGAGGAAGTGAGGGAGGAGGGAATTAGGGAAAGAATGAGAACGAGAAAGAGGGAGAGAGCAAGGGATAAACGTAGGAACAATCGACAAAATTTTCGCTAACGATGTTTTTCCTTATTAGGACGTGATTTGGTACAATGACATCCGCAACTGAGGCATTATAATTAGTTTAGAGAGGTCTGCTTCAGTTGTACGTATATTTCTTTATACCGCGACTGGTTTCGCAGTTTTAAATCATAGCTTCAGTAGTATGAAACAGTGACATACAAAGAAGAGAAGGGAAGAAATATAATGCAACACATGCGTGAAAGCCAAAAGAGCAGATTGCCGAAACAAGGCAACTTACTGATTGCACTCATTAACACATAACATGCAGTCAGGCCAGTTTCCTATTAGATAGTGACATTGATTCAAATGTTGTTCCTCCACAGGTACAGCAGAGCAGTGCACTTGTGAAGCCTGAGCTACAATCTCTTAATCGATTATCTATTACTGAAAAATGTTGGCGTACATCTAGAAACAAACTCTTTCACTATAACCTAAATGGTTGCCACGTAAGTCTATAAAAACAGCACAACATCGCACATTATTCCATAGATACAACAAGTTCGTTGAGAAATGGTGTTTAAGGATTTATGTAAGATATCCATATTTCTAATATTGAAACTAATTAGTCATCATTACATGTTTTGCTACCACGAACTGGGGATCTTAGACAAGGATGATGATAGGACAATAGATTTATGGAAGGACCGGTTTATTTGGAAAACTCCAAAAGTGCGTCATTTATTTACGAAGGAAGTTGTGATGCAATATTATAATTCAGTTTTCAAAAATGAAGCTCGTCCATCTAATAACAGAGGACAAAAAGCATGTTATACACATTCAACTGTAGCTCAAGTGCGTCATCTAAATTAATTTTATTAAATTATTACTCTCAATATTGAATTCTCCATAACTTTGAAAATATTACAGACCCAAATAATATAAGACGAATTTTGGAATCTTCACAAACTCTCCCTTAAGAAAAAGTATTTTAACATCATTTCCAATTCCTTTGAAATTTCGTGAAAATTACATGTATTTTATTTCGCAAAGATTGCAGAAAGAGTTTTTGGGAGAATAGTGAAATCACATGTGCTTGTATTAAGTAATAAGCATTCCAGTTAATATAATGAACAAGAAAAAAACTCTTTTGAATTTAAACTAATATAAATAAAAATAGCATTAGCCATAAAGTAGTTCAATTGATGATGAATTACATATAATTCATTTCGTTATTGTGACCTCATATACCTTAATTCTTGGGCTGTGTCATTTCTATAAAGAAACATTTCAGAGACGCCGAATGGCATCTTAGCGTGAACTGAGATTAGGAAACGTGTGTGAGGAAACCCAGTGTAATCAGATATGACCCAGTTTGCCTGTTATTATAAGTGTTTCTGTCAGAGAAGTAATTACAGATTGTTAGCTGGCCTTCGCAGAGGACACAGTTGATATTGGCATGCAGTCAGTATTGAAGTTAGAATGTCATATCTATAGCACACTAGTGTGTCATTGTAAGAGTTGCAGTGTACTTCATTATATTTCTCTGAGACACAAAATACTGTCGCCAACAGTTGTAAGCTTACTATAAAAAATACCAGTATGTGAAAGAAAAAGGAGTTTATTGCTTTCAAAAACTTTCTGCTCGTGTGACGTTTGCTTTCGATTCGTATTCAATTACTGTACAAACGGACTGTTTGCCCTGCATTGTGCATGTGAAGGGAGTCGCAAAATAAAATTTTTGAAGTTCATGACATATAATATTTGAAATAGAGAGATTGAATATAATTAAATACCAAAAGAAACTAACTCTGTGCTCTGTTAACGTCATATAATTAAAATTCATTAGTGGAAATCCACAAAATTCTCCATTCGGAAGAAATTAACTGTATGAAATTATCAACAGTGTTCACTAACAAGTACTTTGCTTGCTATCACAACACTTGACAATCCCTACTGCATACAGTATGCAGAGTGAGATCTGCCAAAAAATGAAAGTTACTTATTTCTTATTCAGCGTGAGTGCCTGGAAGACTGACGTTCTCGAAAGCAAATAGAAATCAGCAGGTGCAGCAGCTAGAGATACATATCCACTGTAACGTTGTCTCTCAGAAGCAGTGCACTACTTCGTGTGGTGTAAGACGCACTGCACGAACGACAGACTGTACAAAACATGTCTTATAACATTAATATTGACGCTAGTAAGTGAATAAAAGTGAAGGTAAAGTGTTGTAACCATTAGTCCCGATGAAGGTACTGTTAATGTCTCTTGTCACTAATCTTGTGACTGTGCCATGAGCACAATTTCAACACATTTCTTGAAGCATGGTCACCGATGAGGTAGCTTTTCCTGTAATACTGAACCCATAGGTGAGCAATGCAGAGGAGTATGAAGAATATTTTCGGGTCTAGGAGCAAACAGTAGGGCATTGGTAGTAAATGTAGAATCCAATAGGAGCAGATTCAGGGACATAGTTTTCCACTGATAACTTATATGTTCAGGTCAAATCTCGTCGACAGGCTCAGTGTACCATTTTTTTGAAATGGTACATGAGCACTCGATGAAAACGTAAGATGAATCTTATACACAAAACATGAATGTTCATAATTACACTAACCAGTGTGATTACAAAACGTGTAATTACAGAAAGAATTATGTACTATTCTGTGTCAGATACAAGTAAAGTTAAGAAGAAGTGCAGTTAGCAAATCATCAGTATGTTGTAATGGTGACAAATGCCTATGAAAATGTACAATAAAACCTAAGGAGCAGACAAGAATAGATCTTACGTTACAGAAATTGCTTAATTACTCAGAACTAATAACATGTAAGATATAGCAGCAGTAGCACTAAATACACATATGCGAAAAATATACACCTCACGTAAGAGGAAGAAGTTATAGAGATGGAAAATAAAGGAAAAATAAACAGATGTGTCATAGTTTATGCAAAGGAAAAGAAGGGGGAATTAAACGCACTTTAAGGTCAAATGTTCAGTCAGTCTGTGTGATATGAGCCGTGGCATCGCCGTCATAGTAGTGCCTGTGGTTATTAATGGGCGTCCGTGGTTTAATCTTCCAATCAGAGATGTTAGTCTTAGGGTCCTTGACAGGACGACTATTTAAGGGTGCGCGGCATGTCGGTTGCAACCCCTCCCTTCCTCTGTCCTTTTCCCAGGCTCCCTCTCCCCCCTTCCATCCTGTTTTTTCCCCGTCTACCCTCTCTCTGCCTCCATTCTCTCCCCAAAGTCCTTTTTACATTCCTCTCCTCTGCCTTTCCCCACTCCCTCTCTCGTCTTTCCTGCCCACCGTTATGAGTCCTTTCCCTCTATCGGTTCCCCTCCCCCATTCGTTTTTCTTCTCCTCCCCACTTTTTCCCCCTCATCTGTCCAGTTCCCCCCATCTGCACCTGGCTGTCGTGTGTCATCTTCTGACAACTTTTTAGTGAATGTTAAGTGTGTGTGTCTTTTTCGAAGTGTTGCAAACAGCAATCAGACTATCACTGGCTGTGAGTTTTTTTATATCTCTTGCAAACAGAAACCAGACTGTCGCTGAGTCTTTTTAATTGTCTGTCTACTAGTTTACCTGTCTGCTTCCTGTGTATTTTATTAGTATTGCCAACCCTTTGCTTTATGTCTTAACTTACGAAATTTTCCTCCATTTTACCCTTTTAGGCCACCGTTTTTATCGCCTGCTTTTATTGTTTATTCTCTACTTCTTGTGTTTTAAAATTTCTGTAGGCTGAAGAACGGCATACTAAGTTGCAGCCTTCCCGCCCCCTACAGGAGGAATCGAAACGCAATAAAGGAAAAAAAAGTCAGTTGCTCTTGAGTCCTAGATGTATGGTTCTAAAGTGGTGTGAGGTTAATCTGCGAGGTGGCATATCAGTTGGCTGCTGGCAGAATGAGCGAGATAGCGAGTAGACGGTGCAGTGAGGGCGTGTTGCCGCTGCGATTGTGTGGAGCCGGCGTGGTCGCTGCGTACGAGTCCAATGAGAGTACTGTACTTACGTGTAAGGGGCAAATTAGCACTGATGTTCACAAACAACAGCGACAGTTTGTTGGTTTGCTGGCTAAAAGTCTATTTAAAGCATTAGTGTGCCTCAGAGGTGGGTCACAGTAGAAATACGGACACAGTTACACTGTTATAGTTCTAGTACGTTTAAGTGGCTGAGCCTGTTGCTTCTCGTTAACTGAGCAGGTGTTAGTACACTAGTTGCAGACATACATAGTGCATGAGGAATACGAGTAATGGACTTAAACTGTTTGCACTACTGATGATCCGGAACATCTAACATATCTGTATTACGGGTATCATACCTTAATCTAACCAGAAAGGCCAAGACGTGGACTATTATAAAGAAAAAGGAAAGCAAATGCACTGAAGGACCTAACAATTGTAGAACTAATACCAGTATTGCGGTGCATAAGCACCCGCCACCCATACATTAAGTAGTCTTGTTTATCACTTGTTTGTCACTGGATTCACAAGGATTATGTCTGTTGTTTAATTGTTTGTATTGAGTGATTGTTTGAATCAGACTTTTGTGGAACTGAGTTGTACTTATTTGTCTTATAGAGAACGATTGAAAATCTAGGATTTCTTCGTGCATTTTGTTTATTCTCAATATTATTTTACTGTTTGCAGTCAGAGCTGTAATTTAATAATGAGCTTTTATGCTGGATATTAGAATTTGTTTGGAGTTTTCTAAACTGGCCATCGGCATTGTAGTGTTTGAAGCTTTGAAGAGATAAACAAATCAGTTTTTAAGCTATGTTTATAAAGTGGTTTGGTGCTTTATCACTCCTCTCCACTCCTCCTATTTCAGTAGTATCACACACTACTCAACAGTAACAGTAAGTTTTCTAACTTATCTACTGTATACATGTCATACTTTCTCTGAAGCTTCAAGCTCTTGTCATATCTTTTATATCAATATACCTGCTACAACATCACACAAAAATTTCCTTCAAATATTTTGTTATTGTAACATGAAAAAATAATATAATCACTATCCAACCTGGCTGTACTCATTCATAATGCTATGCTTCAACCATAGCATATATGAAATATCGTTTGACCGGCCTACTCACATATTTTACAACTTTCTTCCTATTCCCATTTTTCAGACTTCTCTTTTGATGTCACTTACCTCATTTATAGCCAATAACAATAAGTACTTACCCTAAGTGAACACTCATAGAACTACAGTGAAGTGATATATTCATAAAAATTGTTTATCACATAACCAATACAGACAAATTCAATATCATACACACAAAAACACGAAAGTGTTTCATCAGAACGCCAATGCAGCAAAAATCCTACATATATGCAGTGAAAACTCATCATGTGTAAATCACTAAGCAAAATGGAGAACTTATTCTTAGGCTAAGACAAACCACAAAAGTTTCACAATTTAACGATGCTGTAACTGAAGCCAAGTGTGTTATCACAAAAGTGGAAGATCATTACAAAATGCCAATAATAAGTTTCAAAATTTGTTCCAGCTTCAATAAATGCGAGTTTACATGAGTCAATAGTTATGTTAAGCAGTAATCATACTATGCAACGAGATAGTTATTTCACAATAAGTACCTATGCAACTACAAGAAAATTAGTCAGTAACTGCTAAAATGCAAAAAGTAAGAAATTGTTATGGATTAATAGCATATTGTTCACAAAAAATTAATCTTACCACAAAATACATCTACACTTTCATTAATGGTTTCTCATTCATGTTCTCCATTCCTACTTGCTTGGTGTCATCACAAGAAACTGTAATTCAATGTGGCATTCTATGAGTATATGCAACTATGTATTGTATATCTGGAATATATACATAATAGTAAAACCAATTTTATTACATAATCTGCCCTGAAGAAACATGATACATAGTTACAAAAGAAGAATTCACATGCTTCAACAGAATGACACTCTCGCATGAACTATGCAGAAAATTTAAAATAAAGTAGAATAAAATAACACATCAGAAATGTGTGCCATATACATTGTATCTGCTGACCTGAAAAAAGCATCATATAAAATATAATAGTGATGCCTTCTACCATACTGCTGTTAACAGATCAGAGCTTTTGGGCTACTAAACTATACTGTTCACCACTTTCCCTTTTACTACATGAAACCTAATGAAAAATGAAATGAGAAAGTGTATGGCATCATTGGCTGGAAAGCTCCATTCAGGGAAGCTCGGCTGCCAAGTGTAAGTGTTATTTCATTGGACGCCACATTGTGCGACTTGCATGCCGGTAATGAGGTTGAAATTTTAAGGACAACACAACACCCAGTCCCCAAGTGGAGAAAATCTCCAACATGGCCGCGAATTGAACCCAGGCCAGCTTGCATGGGAGGTGAGCACGTTGCCACTCAGCTAAGCAGACAGACAGCTAGTGAAATATACCCATGCAGAAACAGGATCCTAGACATAGGCCCTAACTATTATTTATTTCTTAATATACACTATAATTCCTAACTATTGCATCTTCCTATCAATTATCATTATCATCAATAATCACATATACCTCCAGCAAATATAACTCTACTGTTCATCATAATAACTTTATACCTATGCTATCCCCATATCTCCCTTCTCTGTTCCAGTACTCAATAATTATCCATTATAAGAGAAGCACTCCAATGGCGATTCATAAATAATACTACAGAGCCAACTAACTTTCATTAGTGCACAGCTGATCATGAAAGGGATCTCCACAAAATACATATTAACTCAGTCACTGATTATTTCATTCAGGCAGCTCATTCTCGATCTTTACAACCTCTAATTATTTCTTGAATTGCTAGAAAATCCTTCATATACATGTAAATCATCAATACCACTACCAACTGCAGAACTGGCTTTCTATATGGAAAACTATAATCTCAATAATCTGTAAGTCTCACCAGAACTGACATAAAATCGTTCATTTTATGAGTCAAGATTGCTACTGCTGTAAGCCAAAATGGTGTTAAATCAGTATATTTGTTTCGCCAACTTGTGTTTCACTTCCAAAATTTCATAATGAGAATGTTTACTGAGAGTACAATTCCTATGTCTGTTTTTAATTGTGATCCATTAACATCATGTGAATGAAGTTTAGTGTAATAGGAGCTGTGTATTCTGTGTAATGTGATTCATTGTCTACTGCGGGAATGGCTGTTCTGCAATTCACTTCTTTCACATATTGTTAAGTGTGATCAGCAGTCAAACTTCAATCAAATGAAACTTATATTCCTTCACAACTTTTCCTGACGAATCCAAAAATTGCAATTACTTTTTAATTAAACATTTTTTTAATCTGGTCAAATTTTGTTACTGTCACTCAAAGGCCCATATTTTTTAATTTTGTCAGAAACTAGATGTACATCTCGCCCATATGACACTTTCTCAATTATAGGTCATCTGTCACAAGCATTATGTTCAATGTATTTATGTCAGAATAGTAGAAGATAATACCTTGTACTTATCAACTAAAAAGGATGGTGGGAGAAGATGAGTTACCAAGAAAGTTAAAAATAGTAAACACTCATTTGCGAATCGATGTACTCAAAAAAATGTAATGGATAACTACTTACACTTGAACTCAATAAACTGCATAGAATTCATATAACTAAGCTTTCTGTAATTATTTTGCACAGATGTTCAGTATAGTTATGTAAAGACTGTTCACTGTCTTGTAAGTGCATTTTGTGTGCAAGAAAATAGTATTTATGAAAATGTTTTTAATCGGTATTGTAACATTCCTGTAACCACAAAACTTCCTTGGTATGTCTACAATGCTGTTCACGGGTTTGATTCCAAGTGAAACTGTGCTCTCACAAAAATTACCTAAATGTCATGGAAACTTACAAATACACATAGTCCAAATATACGAATAAGAATGACTGAAATCATTACCCTTACTTTTTCGTTCACTGTGTTTAAGCTGTTATTCCATTATTATTACATGATAGTAGTAACTGGGTGGATTGAGCACACTCACATCTAATTTAATTTGTTTTTCTTTTTCTTATAAACAATTAGGCTGAGTACACTAGCCACAACATTGTTTTATAAACAGATGCATTTAACACACACTAAAAAATAAAATTTGTCAAAAATTTTCAACTAAAAGTCTGTGCTGCGTATCATATGTCAAATTCTTTTTAACATACATTACTACATACATAAGTGTATCTTTTGGTGTTTTCCATTAAAAACTGGCACACAATTTCATTGTTATTTCTGAGCAGCTAATACATTCATCATTCTTCGAAATATATTTTTTACATAGATAGGATAATTTTGAATAAAATTGAATGGACTCATATTAACACCACCATTTAATTGTATAGTTCTCATAAAATATAGGAAAGCATTCTAAGTTTTTAGATAATTATCTGGTGTATCTAGATTCCACATTTCTCTAGAAAAACCTCATTTCTCCCATTTTCAAGTATCTATCCTGTAATCTCACATCATCGAATAAGGAAGAGTCAACTAACTGATTATTTTTCCTTTTTGTCTGGAAAACAACGAAGATTAAATAAGGGATATATAATTCTGCAGAGTTATAGAAATTTGTAATATCAAACTCAAAATTTCGTTTTTCATCTAGTCCAGCAATCTCTACAGTTTGTGGCTGAAAGAAAGATGTGTCAGTTTTTGGATTTTTAAGTCTATCTTGTTCTAAGTCAAGCGAAAATTCTGGTTCAAATTTAACAAGAGGAACACGAATTTCCATTGATTCTACAACAATTTTACCTTCTTTTTGAAGTGTGGTCACATCTTCAACTCTAGCTTGGTTATGATCTGACCAACAAAAAAAAAAATAACTTTCAGCGCTAGATGACCTTGTATAAAATCTCCTTCCCACATTGTTGCTTTATAATCTTTAAAAATCCACCAAATAATTCTAATGGATAAAGTACTTCATTTTTCTTACTTTTTATCTTTCCATTTTTAAGAGTATGACTTCTATGGCTACCTCATTGGCTATAAGCGAAGTCAACCGAATAAGAGCCGATGAAGAAATAAATGGAAATTCCATTCTAGACAAAATATTGGCACTTTTCTTTATGGTGATAACATCAAATAGTTTTGCTACACAATGATTCATTAATTTTTTATTGGATTTTCCATCATAAGTTGGATAATCTCTACCATCAGTTACAATAATACTGAAATTCGTGTACAATTTGGATGAATTTGCATGATTAGGATGAAATGAACCACCTCCAATATTCATATTCATCTCCGTGTTCTTGTTGGGGAGACTGAAATAATTTTTAGTCTCCTCATTCACAGGAAAAGAGAAAACTGATCATTTTCGACTCTATTGATGATTTATTTAAGAATAAAAAGTATTAAGAAATTTCTAAAATATCTGTTACAGTAGCACCATTTAATCAACCAAATTATCATTTTCATTAGTTAAAGTATCTTATAATTCTTTAATTTGATCAAAAATAGGAATCCTTTCAGAATAATTTGATTCATGAATTATTGGTCCACCAAAATCTGCACTAGGGTTGAATGAGACACTAATATTAGTTTCTCTGTGAAAATGATCAGTATGTTTCACAAGCATTCTATCGACAAGACTGAAATTTATATTGATTAATTTAAATGGAATCATTTTAGGAACATCTTTAGCAACTATCACTAACATTTCCGTTTAAAATTTCATCTGCTTTAATATGAGTTTTTGGCTTCTTCGAATGAATAGATTTTCCTTAATTTTTCAAGCTATACTGACCTACAGGAATTTCTATCGTTTGTCCATTACAGTAAAGTATATCATTTTTCAATGTAATCTGCAGAGTTGGGAAAGTTGGATGAAAACCAACTAATGAAATACTAATAAAGCTGTCTCATATGGGTATAGTTAACCTTTTTTTAGAACAGATAACTTACCACTTAACTGAAATAGCGACTGCCAAAGATTATTTAGACTGTGTCACTCTGCTCATTTACTGTTTGAGAATTTCATTAATGAATAATGAGCAAGAGTGATTGGGAACCAAACATAAGACTTTCAGAAAAAAAATAAGTTGTGGAACAAACGTAGTACACTTTTACCAAATTCTATTAGATGTGCAGTAACTGGACCAAGTGGATGTGGAAAAACAACATTAATGATTGATGATTATATTTTCGCTCCAGGATGGCTGCATTGGAATAAAATTAATCATTTGTGCAATTACTCAAAAAGTTTAGATCAACCAAAATACTTTGAATTTATAAATCAATGTAAAAGAACAGAAGATGAAATTAATAAAAAAATTGTTAGTTTTATTGAAAATAAATGTGAAGAAATTTCAGTTGTATTTGATAACCTCATTCTGGAACACCAAGATTAGGATAGAGAATATTTCACTAAAGGAAGACATAAAGGAATAGACTGTTTTTACTTTGCTCAGACTTACTCTAAGATACCAAACAACTAGTAAGAGATAACTTAAATTTTTAAGATATCTTTAGACAAGTTGATGCAGATTTAAATCAAACTTAACATGAATTAGTTGGAGGAGATTTCAAGTTTGATGAATTTAAAGAAATGTGCAGAAAATATTGGAATAATCAGTCTCGATTTTTAACAATAGCTATGTCTAGAAAAACAATGATGGAAAGTTCAGAAATAAAGTACAAAATTTCATAACAATGCAAACTTAAAAATATTTTCAATGGCTCTGAACACTATGCGACTTAACTTCTAGGGGCATCAGTCGCCTAGAACTTAGAACTAATTAAACCTAACTAACCTAAGGACACCACACACATCCATGCCTGAGGCAGGATTCGAACCTGCGACCATAGCAGTTGCTCTGTTCCAGACTGTAGCACCTAGAACCGCATGGTCACTCTGGCCCGCAAAATATATTTAATATTTTTGTAATCTTAATAATTTTTTTTCCAAATGTGATCTAGAATTCGTTAACAAAACTAGACAGAACAGGACAGTAAAAGAATAATTAAAATAATTTAAAAAGGGGGAAACTGAAAAAGAACATAGTATAAAAAATTTAAAAAAGGTGAACCAGTTATCAATGCCATTGAACAAGTAAAATAAGGAACGGAAAGGAATAAGTGACAGTGTTTTAAAAGCAATTGAAGAAAACAGAGAAGTTGAAAAACAAATGATTCCATATCAATCATATAGATAATTTATGATATTTATCACCAATTAAACCATTAAAAGATTGGTCTGATGATATTCCATGAAAATATGATTACACGCTAAGTAAATCAGAAATTCATGATTCACTGAATAAATATGCAAAAGAGAAAAGATCTATAGATGATAGTGATGTCAATAATGCAAATATAAGTGAAACAGTGCTTAAATATGTAAACCTTAGTGAAGCTACTAGTTTTGGATTAAGACTTGTTGGTACATTTAAATATATACAAAGATTATCAGTAACATTTGAAAGATACAAATTAGAAATTGGGAAAAGATATATGAAGGAACTGCTGGATTGATGAGTCCTTTAACTGGAAAACGAATTACTATAGATGATATGGGACGAAAGTTTGATGGAGTAGATTTGTCAAATTATACAGCTATACTACATAATTCAGGAGAATTGTATTCTGACAATAATCTGAGTAAAATAAAATCACATAAAGGTGATAAACATAAAAATCTGATAAAATCAATTTTTGATGACTATTTTCCTAACTCAAGAAGATCAACTATGAATTCTAGTTCACCTGAGAGTAATTCACCTCTCATTGAGAAAAAAGGCAAAGCCTTAGTTTAAAAAATATACAGAAAAGCCAATTGAAAAAGTTTGGATGGATGGTGTTCAGCAATTAATTGGTAGTTTAGCAGTTATTCATGGTGAAGAACTAGCCAGAAAGAAAAAAAATATCATAATAAAAAGGTAGGAATAATGCAAATGCTGACAAAGAAATTTAGTGATTTCATCATTAACAATCTAAAAGGTGTTCAATATTTAATTGGAATTTTGAATACTCTTCCACATACATTTTGGACAAGTAATAAATGTGAAAAAAGATTAATAAACATTTTAATTAACAAATCACTATTTGAAATTCATGTTCCAGGTTATAGATTTTAAGATCCAGGTACAAAATTAGAAGAAAGATTAGCCAAAGGAGATAAATGTATAAATCCATAAGATGAAGCTTGTAAACAACATGATATTGATTATCATGATCATAAAGATTTACAAAAACGACGTGAAGCCGATAAAGTACTTCAGTTAGCTGCCACAGAAAGAATGCTTCCAAGTGATGCTTCATTAGGAAAAAAGTTGCAGCAACAGCAGTTAGGCGAATAATGTATGGAAAACGAAAATTAGGAATGGGACACAGTCTGGAGACTGCTTCATCTCTCACTAACTTAGGTGTGGATAACAATTGATGGGGAGTACAAAAATACTAATCTTTATTAAATTTTTAATCTATATAAATAAATAACTCTACGATTGATTATACTTTACTACCTAGTAGCAAAATCAATTAAATTAAAATAGAATAATGAACAATTAAATGCAAGTGAACCAATTTTGACTGATGTTCAAGGGAGAAAAAAGAGAAGAAAGTTTGTGGAAGTTTACTTACTACATTAGCTATTCCTGTTGTGAAATAAATTCTTGAATTTCTAACTAAAAAGAAGGAAGGTGAAGGACTAACACAACATCAAGTTGGATTTCCTACATTATTATTATCTGCATTACCATATTTAGCAACAACTGGTTTACTTGCTGGAGGATCTACAGCAATTGCAAATGCAGTATTAAACAAAAAGAAAAATGATAAAGAATTAGAAGAATAGGAAAGACATAATCAAGTGATGGAGAAGTAAGCTGGCGCTGACACAAGACTGAAGAAAGTAAAACATATTTCCAAAAAAGTAATTGATAAATATTCTAAAGCATAAGTAATTTCTATATAGAAAAACTTGCTAAACAATTGAAAATTAAACGCATTCATAGTGTAGACACGATTGTTGAATTACCAAATTATCCAAAAGAATATGAATGTTGAATAGTTTATTTAATTACTTCTGATCATCTTGGTACTGCCTGGATTTGTTATTATAAAACTAAAAATTTAAAATATTATTTTTGATTCATTTGGTGATAATATACCAAAACAGCTAGTTAACTATGTAGGAAAGAATGAACTATTCGGCAATACAGAAAGAATACAAAATTTGGATGAAGTAATTTGTGGTCATTTGTGTCTATTTGTTTTCAGATTGTTATGCAAAAAAGGTACAATTTCAGATATGAATTCAAGCTCAAAAGAATTATTGTTGTTAGTAGGAATATAAATAGAAAACTGAATTTTGATAATTTTGTTATTACAGTAAGTGTGGCTGATAAGCTATTCCAAATAAATAATAATCCATGAAGATGCACAAATCAAATTATCTAACTGTAAGATTGAATGATTCTGTTAAAACAGTTTCAGCTGATGTGAATGTAACTGTATTTGGTGAAATAATTTAAAAGTTTAATAAGGTTTATCTGTATATAAATGGACAACCACACTTTACATTTAGTCCTTCAGGGTTACCATATTTATTGCTTGTGTAAAACAATTCCTGATACACATAATCCACAGGAGTAACAACTAAAAATGGTAGACAAAGAACTGAAGGTCTATGCACAGTTTGTAAAAAGAAGAAAAGTATATTAGTCAAAAAAGATACTTGTTGGAGGTGGCAACCATTTAGTTTGTCAAGAAATCAATAATGAGCTGCATAAGCCAATGAAAAAAAAATTATAAGAAAAAAGTAATTTCGCTCGGTATATATAATTTATGACAAGCCAACTTAGTCAGAATGGATTCATGCAAGTTAAAAGGAGTTTCAAAAAAAAGAAAGTATGTAAACATTTATTGACTGTTACTGATGTCTTTTCCAAATTTGCTTTGGCTGTTCCAGTTAAATATAAAACAGGGAAGAATGTGGCTGATGCATTAGAAAATATTTTCATAGTTAGAAAGCGATAAAATTTACAAACAGATAATGGTAAAGAATTCTATAACAAAGAATTTCTAGAATTGATGAAGAAATAGAATATTACTCATTATACAACTTTTTCAGAATTTAAGGTATGTGTTGGTGAACGATTTAACAGAACACACAAAGAAGAGATGTCTAAGAAATTGCTTCCTCAACTAAATTACAAATCGATCGATCGTGTTTCAAAACTAATTGGCAAATACAATAACACAGTTCATCGAACTATAAAAATGATGCCAACATAGGTTAATGAAAATAACTATAAGATAGGCGTTTTTTTTCTTAATGAGAAAGCTAGTCGATTTAAAAAAGAAGATAAAGCAGGGATCAGTAAATTTAAAGGACTTTTCGAAAAAGGATATACTGCCAACAGATCAATGGAAATTTTTGAAATACAAGATGCGATTCATTCTAATCCAATCACTTATAAACTGAAAGATATTGAAGGTAATTTTATGAGCAAGAGCTACAGAAAACGAAATATCCAGATGTGTATCTCATGGAAAAACGTCTGAGAATGGAAGGAGATAAAGTTTATGTTAATTGGTTGGGCTTTGATAATTTGCACAATGATTGGGTGAAAAAATAAAAAATAATTTCACATCAATAATTAGATTCTTCTGAATTTTTGTGAGGGCCTGTCACTCCCCCTTCAAATTTTTATACTTATGAAATATAATTTTTCTACATAAATGCATCAATCAGTACAAATGAGGAAACTGCCATTTTCATTCTTTCTATCTGTATATGATTGTGATGATCATATAATATTCTGTAAAATTGATTTATCCTCTAGTAAATTAAAATTATATCAATTCAGTCTGATAAAGATTCATTATATCACTAACCAATTCTTCTTGTGTATCATTATCCAGAGAGTTAAAATAATTTCGACAGCAAACCATTCTCAAATGTTTTTTCATTTGTGGATATAAATTTTTGAATTTGGTACATAATCAATTCTTAAAACTTGTTTGCTGTTTTAGTGTATATTTCTGATTATATTCATTTGCCTTTGTACATTTTTTAACTATGCTTAGATGACATAGTACTCATAATTAAAATTATATAATCCTAAACCACAAAAGTTGGTCTTATATTTTCATTGTTTGTTTGAGGAACAACACATGGTAATACTGTGTATTTATTTGTTACATTAAAATCCATATTAACCATTTCCCTCAAATCTTCGATTTGTTTTTTATCGAATTTACATATTGCAGGTAAAGATTCTGTTTCATATTTATAATCATTAATCATCTGTTTTCTAATATTATATTCACCAAGTTCACGAATTGCTGATAAAACCTCATGCATAAACCATTTCCCGAATGCTTTTGCTTGTGTTTTAGATTTTAGTAGAAGGAAATATAATCCTGATTCGTTAATAAATATAGTTTCTATGTCAATCTTTTGGATGGCCTGTTTTATGGCATCCATAAAATCTTGAAATCTTTGTTAATCTTCATCATCCGCGATGTTTCTAATGGCATCCTTAGATTTTTTATAGTCTAATATTACAGCAACATCTTCAGTGTTAAACCATGGTTCATTATATTCATCAATAATTTGTAACATATTTTGGTTGTTATAAACGAGCTAATTATTCTTTAGATCAATAGGCACCTCTATTTATATAGAAATGAAATACATTAGTAAATTAAAATTTTACAGCAGGGACAGTTAATATTTCATCACAAATATTGACGCTCTCATGATATATTTCATCAACAATATCATTGGATTCGTCACATAATTTCTCAATGAAGTAAGATAGACTGTCGAAGTGCATATTGTATATTTCTTTTCATTTATCTACTCATTGTACACCAAAATAAATATTAAGCATTTTCTCTATTAATTTATAATCAGTACATTTATATTTTCTGACATAAGATATTTTATCATAAGCATGTTCTCTATTAATTAATAATGAGTACATTATATTTACTGACATAAAATATTTTATCACCCTTAGATCTTCCACTATTATAGCTTGATAATCTTTTTGAAAGATGATTGACAGATAATACGCCACAAACTTTAAAATATTTTTTCTCTGCATTCTGCTTGGACGTAGAAATTCAGCAAGCCAGTGTGGCCATGCGGTTCTAGGCGCTTCAGTCCAGAACCGTGTGATCGCTACGGTCGCAGGTTCGAATCCTGCCTCGGACATTGATGTGTGTGATGTCCTTAAGTTAGTTAGGATTACGTAGCTCTAAGTTCTAGGGGACTGATGACCATAGATGTTAAGTCCCATAGTGCTCAGAGCCATTTGGACCATTTTTTAGACATTCTTTTTCTGTCTCTTCCAATCGTAGCTGTAGTTTTCGTTTTTTTAAATTCAGTAGCTTGTTGTTGAACTTGAATAGCTTCGTATTCTTTTACATAGTCATCATAGGACAGAAAGATTTTTTCTAGTTTGAGATGATATTTTTTAACTTCCTTGGCTTTAGAGTTGTTCAACAACATAACTGCACATTTAAAATTATATATAGCTAGAGGTAAACATCTCTTTTTTAGATATATTTGAAGTTGTATTCTTTATGTCTTCTTATATATATGGATACAAGTTTACTTTTTCATTTTGGTAATCTATGTGCTTATAATCTATATCAGTCTCTTTCAAAATTAAAAAAAAAAGCTTTTTCCTGTTTGAATAAACGACAGTCACATTTTTCGACCATCGAATTTCATTAAGAAAACTCACAATTTTAAGTAAATTTGGTGTGACCATTTCTCCTTCTTATCCTTCAAAGACAGCCATAATTCCAAAAATACTTGATGATCAGAAAGTGCTAAATTATTTTCATTCATCATTTACAAAATATTTAACATTTATGTTGAACTAGTGACAATATTACTTGATGCCGCCATTTATATAGAATGAAAATACATTAGTAAATGAAACTTCTTGTTTTCAGCAGTCGGCGTCACTGTCTGTACAATAGAGCATAGTTATTCAAAGACTGTATAAAATTGTACTTCATTTCCTTTAATATTACAGGGTCGTTGATGACAGAACCTGTAATTTCGAAATGAATGAAGCTCAAAATGACATTTGTGATCAAAACATTCTTTTTATTATACAAAGAAACTCAAATGTCATTGAACCATATTCGTAAATTTAATACACACTTTCTTTGAAACTTCCTGTCAGATTAAAACTACGTATCTCGGTCCTGCACACAGTTTTAATCTGCCAGGAAGTTTCATATCAGCACACAGTCCGCTGCAGAGTGAGAAATGTCATTCTGGATTCATACTTCCTTTCTTGAATGAGTTTGAAAATGTTCATTTCTGAACAAGTGACAACTATAATTCATATAGAAAGAAAATTCATTAATACATTAAAATTTCACTAATAAAAGTAGCTGATTTTTCATTACCTCTTAAGGTAATTTTCATATTTATTTTTAGGTGGCGGCTCAAGATGCCCTTTACCATAAATCTTCAAACATTTTACTATCAGCAGCCACCGTTGCTTGTTAATTATTTGGGCATCAGCAATTTTCTTAATAGTGTGTCATTAAAGATGACAATTTCCTTTTCATTAAATGTGTATTGTACTAAAAACTCATAAGTGGAATAAAAAACACACAACAGAAACACTAGTGAAACAAGGAAAATTAAGAGTGTAAATACTTTATCTATACAGTTATCCATCTCACAACATGAAAGAGGATTCATTTATTAAGAAATATTTTTAATTATTAATGAAAATTTCACCTCAATAAATGGGACTGCACAAGAAGTGTAAAAAATGTGAAGGGGAGAAGTCAACTGATAACTTTTATTAAAATAAATATGCAAAGGATAAACTTTCATAAGCTTGTAACGAATGTAGTATAATCCTTTACTGAAATGCACATAATAATAAATAAGAACGTTTTGAACAGTTTATATCTAATTATAAGAGTCATATGGCAATGTTTAGGGATATAACGTATTTTCTTCATTTTTACAAACAGCAACCACATCAAGTGTTGAATAGAGAGCAACATCATGAAAAATGTTTTGGCTGTCAAGAAATTATAGATCTTGGATATTTTTACTGAAGTAACTCATCTAAGAACATGCTCAAAAGTAGATGCAAGATTTTTCAACTAGAAAATAGGCCAAAAAGAAAAATAGTGTGTAAGTGTGGAAAAGAACTAGTTAAAAGCGATCTCAGAAAATATTTACAGTCAAATAGTCACATCAGATATGAAAATTGTCTTTTTTTTGCAAAGCTAATGTTTTTATTCCTTAATAAATGGAAGCCTCTCTGTGAGATTTCACAGTTGCACAACTTCGTGATTATTGCTGAAGGAATAATTTACAAGTACACTACAGATTTAAAAAAATATTATTTCATAAATTTAATTGTTTTGCATAATTTAAGACCGCCCATTTTTTCTAAGGCTAAAGAAAATTTTTCTATAATAAAAGATAATAAAATTGATGCATCGCTGAGAGATTCCACAGTTGCTCAACTTCATGATTATTGCAAGAGTAATTATTTGTAGGGATATAGCAGATTTAAAAATGATGGTCTTACCCACTTTATCTTTTCAAATAATTTACCAGGTCCTACAAGGACTCTCGGAAATTTGAAAGTAAGTGAACTCAAAGCTAAAGCTAAAAGTTTTGTCATTAAAGGAGACACTACATTAAATAAATTTGAATTACTTACTGCTATTGGATTACAAGAGTTTAAATTTCACCCAGATGTATTCCAAAAGACTAGATAAACACCAAAGCATGTGCCTGATATAAATTATTTTTACAGATTTGATGATGATATTATTTAAAAGCCTTGTCTTCCAAGAAAGGATAAAATAGTGAGATTGGATCAAATTTACCCATTTAGTAAGAAAATATTTGAGCAAGAAAAGGAAGCTGAGCCATCTAAAAAGCATTTATGTGAGATTAAAGAAATTAAATCGAAATTTAATGAACAATTTAAAGTGTGGTCTATTGACTGTAAAATTGTCTTTAATGATGCTAACATTGCCAAACTCGAAACTGTTAGTGAGAAAATAGTACATATTACGAAAGCACTCAATTCTATGGTAGATGTAGCTAAAAAGAGAACTTATTTCAGATGTAAAACAGCAAAAAGTGTGCATATTATGCAAAAGTTCAGAACATGAATGTGAAGAAATAAGATTTATTGTGAGAAATGCAGTAGGTACTGTTATTATGAAGAATGTTTGATCAATCACCAAGATGTTTGTCATACAGCTTACAATTTGTAAAGTAGTAGTTTTCCAAAAATTTTTGATTTTAAAGAACTTATACAATAAGCCAGCAAATGAAACTACAGAGGTCCGATTACTGATACTGAATATTACTGTGCTGACTCTATGAAGCCTAAAGATAGAGAAGCAGTTCTCAAATGGCACAGCTCTAGAGTTAACGAAAATTATGTGTTCAACATGAAGAAAGAAATTAACGAGTACTGTAATTCTGATGTAGATATATTAAGGAAGAGGTTGCTTGAAACTATTAAAACGGTTTCTAGAGATAGCTGACATCGATCCATCCTGTTATTTAACTATCGCTGGAGTTTTCATGGCTATTTACTGATCTAAATATTTACCTGAAAATACAATCGCTGTATTGGGTAAAGAACAGAAGGAAAATTACAGTCAACAATCAATAGCTTGGTTGAATAGTTTAAATAATAGCAAAATTCAATATGCCCTTAATGGTGGAAAAGTAAGAGATGCAAGAACAAAAGTAGAGGAGTTTGATAAAGAAAGTAATACTGTTCATCAATATCATAGCTGTTGAGACATGCATGCAAAAAATGTTTCTAAAGTGAAATGATTAAGAATAGAAACAAGGAAAAAAATAATGATTCTTATTAAAGGACTTCAACAACAAGTGCAAAAATAAGAAACACTGGATACAATTTAGTGGAAATGTGGGAAAGTGATTGGCTGAACTCAGCAGAGTATAAAATGCTTAAGAAATTAAAGCAATTGCCTGAAATTGTTGAAACATTGAATCCAAGAAGTGCTTTTATGGTGGATGAACAAATGCAATAAAATTGAGAGCTGAAGCAGAAGGTATTAGAACAAAAATAAGATATATCGATGTATATACTCATCATCCTACTGTGCAATTTCATGACTTTTATCCTGAACAAAATCCGAGAAAAATATGTAGACCAAGATATTATTCTGCAAATTGTTATGGCTTAATATAATGTAGAGTATTGGCTCCTAGAGGACTGTATCACACTTTTCTTTCTGTACACATGCAGATCGATAAAAATGAAAAACTATTGTTTCTTTGTGTATAAAACATGCAGAAGAACAAGTGGGCAAATGCAATAACAGTGATGAGGGAAGAAGTTTCATTGGATCTTGGACGACTGATGAAGTGAAAAAAACTGTAGAAAAGGATATAAAGTTCTAGACGTGGATGAAGTTTGGCATTTTAAAAATAAAACCAATATGCTGTTTAAAAATTATGTTGAAGGCTTTCTGAAGATAAAATTAGAAACTAGTGCACATAATTTTGAAAGTGACGAAGAAAATATCAAAACAGTTAAAGAGAAGATTGATCTTGACTTGGGTCATAACAGAATAAATGGAGATCCTCGTAAACGATGTTGCAAAGATATGTCATAATTCATTGTGGGGGGAAATTCAATATGTAACAGATTTATAACGATTTTATGAGATACTGCTGGATGACCGATTAGATAATTTACATGTAATTTTTATTACAGAGCAGATGGTTCAGATGAGGTACAATTTCAAGGATTATTATGTGGAAAATAGTGCTGCTACAGATATCTTCATAGCTGCATTCACTACATCAAATGCAAGACTCAGATTGTATGATATGTTAGATAAATTAGAAAAAATCTGTTATATGTTCTGATAGTGATTGTGTTGTATATATATTGATAATGGTAAAAATACTGTGGAGACAGCTTGTATGTAAGGTGAATGGGCCGACGAATTACGAAATAATTCGATTACAGATTGGGCTTCAACAGGTCCAAAAAGTTACTATTATGAGAAAAATGATATTGAAAGGATTCACATTAAATTACAAGAATGTTCAAAAGTTGAATTGTGAATCTATGATAAGGCTAATAGAAAGTGAAGTAAAAGAAAGGATACAGTTAGAATACAACAAGATAACCAGAGATGTTGGCACTAAAAATCCGGTTACAAACAGGTTAAGAAAGAATTTACATTTCAGTATGACAAAAGAGTCGTTCTAGATAACTGATACAGTGCCTTATGGTTATTGAAAATTATTTATTACATTACATATTTTAATATTCTTAACATTTTAATCTCATTAAATTTTTTAATTTATATCTTCTAATGTAAATAAAAAATCATACCAAATTCCTTATGAAAATAGAATAAATAAGTTGGGTTGCATTTTGTTGTATTCTATATTGTATAATTTATAGAGTGATAAACTTTTAAAAGTAATGAATAGGCTTTAATGTAATTTTGTAGGTAGATCATTAATTGGCTATTTAGAATCCACTATTTGCTTTATGGTCATAGAAGAGGGAGAACAGGAGTTTTGTATTTTCTACCATGTTTCTGTACCAGTTTCCTTATAGCTATCAAAGTACTTTTCATATTCTTCTCCATAAATTCTCTTTAATACATTAACACATTTAGTGTCATCCTGACTTCTCAAGTGTTCTATAATTAATGGTCACTTAAAATATTCTTTGCAAATATTAGTGAGCTTTTTATAAGTGAGTGTTATTACGATAACGATTGTGAACATTTAAAAACTAGGTATGGAGAGAATATTTCTCTCCAGCTTGATAATAAATTTAAAATTATTTGGCCAGAAAGGTTCAATAACATAATAAGTAACTGGGAATTCCTTTTTAAAGATCTGTGTTTCTGCTTATGTTACATGAAACGACAGCTGTTTGTTCGTGGTCACCATGGGCTGGGATAGCAAGAATTTGGATTTGTTGTTCTCTGTGAACTGTGTTGGTACAAGCCATTACATTTTGTTTTTCCTTAGATGATGTTGTACTTCGTCATTATATGGATTCTTTCATTGATTAAACTTGTGTTTCCTGATTTTGCTTTAGTACTGATATTTACTTGTTGTTTCTGTTGTCAGTTGATTCGGTTCTGATCAGAACTACAATGTTTCCAAATTCTGTGTTACATTGTTATCAACAACTGAACAAGTAAAGTGTAGTCAGATTATGTGGCTTTACTGTTAGACAAATTACTTCAGTAGTAAATTTGGCAGTTTTGCCCAGAATCTGACGTCTCTGCGATGCAATTAGTTCTTTCTGATTTTTGGTAGTTTCTTCATGTAACATGGTATTTTCTTTCCAAGTAGTAATTTTATCTCTCAATGAATAAGTTCTTTCTACAATTTATTATCGTTATCGATTGACCTCTTAATTTTAAAATATGTCTGTGATGTATGGCCCTTCAAAACTGTGACCTAGTGATAGAGCCTCCAATTAGTAATCAGTTTGTCAATGGTTTCAGATTCGAAACCCACCACTGATTAAATTTTGATCAATAATCAGCATTGATGGCTGAAGATTTCCGGTATAAGTCACTCTCATACTGCAACTGGCTTTGTCAAAGAGGGTACAGGAGTGAACAGAGGTTCAGGAGAAATGCTTGTCCTTGGGATGGGAAACTACAGTAGTGGGACAAGGCCAGTGTTATACCTCTCTGAACTGTTGCCAAATTCATTCAGGAGGGTGGACAGAAGATAGCAGCAATATATATGCCCACATCACAATGAAATCATTGTGGAAAATTCAAATTTTGACAGGAAAACAGGTCAATTATGCTACCACCACCAACCTAACTCCATTCCCGCCCCCCTCTCCCCACCACAAGAAAATAGTGGGAAACTCAAACTTTGGCACATGAAAGGCTACTTCTACTAACCCAGAAATTAGCAGGAAAATAGGTCACTTGGGCTATCTCCACAAACATAAATCAGCTGACTGCCACCTCTTCCTTGGAATCTGTGAAGAAAGGCCACAGCCTGTGCTGGGCTCTGGATAGGATGGATGTAAGTCTTTATTTTGCAGGCAGTATTTATTTAAACAATTTGAGTTGTCATAGAGAGTAGCTCCATCCAGTGTGTTAACCATGAAGTCCAGAGTCCAACTGACACAGTACACAGTACTGCCACACAGAGGGTGCCATCACCCTATGGCAGTGTTGGGGAAAAAGGTGGGGAAATGACCTAGTCTGTGTACCGACTTGACAGAAAATCCTATGATGTTCTGGTCTAACGTTAAATCAGTAAGTGGTTCGAAACAGCATATCCAGCCACTCCGGGATGATATGGCATTGAAACAGAGGATGACAGGCATAAAGCTGAAATACTAAACACCTTTCTCCAAAGCTGTTTCACAGAGGAAGACCGAACTGCAGTTCCTTCTCTAAATCCTCACACAAACGAAAAAATGGCTGACATCGAAATGAGTATCCAAAGAATAGAAAAGCAACTGGAATCACTCAACAGAGGAAATTCCACTGGACCTGACGGGATACCAATTCGATTCTACACAGAGTACACGAAAGAACTTGCCCCCTTCTAACAGCCGTGTACCGCAAGTCCGCAAGTCTCCAGAGGAACGGAAAGTTCTCAATGACTGGAGAAGAGCACACGTAGTCCCAGTCTTAAAGAAGGGTCATCGAGCAGATGCGCAAAACTATACAACTATATCTCTGACGTCGATCTGTTGTAGGATTTTGGAACATGTTTTTTGCTCGAGTATCATGTTGTTTCTGGAAACCCAGAATCTACTCTGTAGAAATCAACATGGATTCCGGAAACAGCGATCGTGTGAGACTTACTTGTTCATGAGACCCAGAAAATATTAGATACAGCCTCCCAGGTACATGCTATTTTCCTTGACTTCCGGAAGGCGTTCGATACAGTTCCGCACTGTCGCCTGGTAAACAAAGTAAAAGCCTACGGAATATCAGACCAGCTGTGTGGCTGGATTGAAGAGTTTTTAGCAAACAGAACACAGCATGTTGTTATCAATGGAGAGACGTCTACAGACGTTAAAGTAACCTCTGGTGTGCCACTGGGGAGTGTTATGGGACCATTGCTTTTCACAATATATATAAATGACCTAGTAGATAGTGTCGGAAGTTCAATGCGGCTTTTCACGGATGATGCTGTAGTATACAGAGAAGTTGTAGCATTAGAAAATTGTAGCGAAATGCAGGAAGATCTGCAGCGGATAGGCACTTGGTGGAGGGATTGGCAACTGACCCTTAACATAGACGAATGTATTGTCTTGCGAATACATAGAAAGAAGGATCCTTTATTGTATGATTATATGATAGCGTAACAAACACTGGTAGCAGTTACTTCTGTAAAATATCTGGGAGTATGCGTGTGGAACGATTTGAAGTGGAATTATCATATAGAATTAATTGTTGGTAAGGCAGGTAACAGGTTGAGATTCATTGGGAGAGTCCTTAGAAAATGTAGTCTATCAACAAAGGAGGTGGCTTACAAAACACTCGTTCGACCTATACTTGAGTATTGCTCATCAGTGTGGGATTTGTACCAGATCGGGTTGACGGAGGAGATAGAGAAGATCCAAAGAAGAGCGGCGCTTTTCGTCACAGGTTTATTTGGTAACCGTGATAGCGTTACGGAGATGTTTAGCAAACTCAAGTGGCAGATTCTGCAGGAGAGGCGCTCAGCATCGCGGTGTAGCTTGCTTGCCAGGTTTCGATAGGGTGCGTTTCTGGATGAGGAACCGAATATATTGCTTCCCCCTACTTATACCTCCAGAGGAGATCTCGAATGTAAAATTAGAGAGGTTCGAGCGCGCACAGGGGCTTTCAGAAAGTTGTTCTTTCCGTGAACCATACGCGACTGGAACAGAAAAGGAAGTTAATGACAGTGGCACGTAAATTGCCCTCCGCCACACACCGTTGGGTATCTTGCGGCGTATGAATGTAGATGTAGATGTAAGAACCACCCATTTCTTGTTGCTGTTAACCGTCTGCTATTATATGACAACCCTTTCAAATCTACTATTACACATCGATAAGGGGGGCTAACCTCATCGTCATGGGCGCATCTGGAGAAATCTTGTGCACTTAGATGGGTGCGGACTCGGCAAGCTTCATAGATTCATGAGACACTGAATGTGGTGGTCTACTCCTGGTCAGTTAAATCGTTATTGGTGCAACATACAGGGCAGGTTTATCAGAGACTGTGGAAAGGGTTGTTTCAGTTTCTAACTTTATTCTGAGACGACTAGGATGCCCTACGACTCCCATTTGTATAGAGACAGGTTGTAAATTACGCACTGTGCTCAAGGTGTTAGAAATATGTAGTTCGCTGTCTCGTGTACTTCGATGATGTATATGTTCGAGAATTAACAATGAATGGACTTACTGCATAGTCATCTATCTACATTCACAATGGTGCTCGCAAAGAAGAGGATAGGCAGTTTAGCGATGATACTGAAATTCGGAAGCATGCTGTCGCATTGTTGGTCTATGGTGAAATTAATGTAAAATTTGCTAAAATTTTTCACACCATAAAATGTGATGTCTATTATTACAATATATCGGCAGTCTCTTTTCTGTCCCATGTGTCCACTGGTACGTTGTTTATTACCACATAATGATTGACTGACATCGCTGCTTGAGATTGAGAAAGAGTCTTGGTCGTGAGGCAACGCCTTTTGGGGACGGCTAGCACTGAAACAGTGATCATGTACGTGACTGCAATATGAGAAATCAATCGAAATGGAACATAGAGTAATCAGCTATCCCATAACTGTGACAGATGAGTTTAAATGTAGAGGTCTTCAATTCACCTTGGAGTTCAATTTGGAAACGTTGTGCAATAGTGCAAGACTCTTCCAATTTCCTTGTGTTGTAATTGTCTTTTATTTGAAAACACCCAGTGTGTGTTTGTGTGTGTTATGGTAGCAGCAGGACCATAAGATTTACACTGTGTGGCGTCTAGTGTTCTGTGAGAGGCAAAGGTAGAGACTGAGTTAACATCAGGGTAGAACCTGACTCTGAAGTCGAGTTTGTGTCGCAAGAAACAAAATGTATGTCAGTGTGCAAAGCATATTAAAGCAGAAAATAAAACCAATCTTTAATACTATGGGACAGAGTCATAGGGAGAGTATCTTGCAACTTATAGGCCAGCCTGTGGGATTCAGTCTTCCTCCTACAGTACAGGCAATGAAACTTTAAACTGGTCTGTGCAGTGGATCAATACTTGTATATTTAATAGGATCGCTACATGTGCTTGATGCCAGCATACAAATGGTGTTTGTTTTCGGTGTTCTGGGAGACGAAGATGTAATAAAAATCTTATCGAGTTATCTACTGGATGAAGTTAGTGGAGCTTTTATAGCTCGTCAATTTTCTCTGTTGGATGGTAAAGGATAACGACGACAGAATGTTGGGTTGATGAACGTGAAGGGGCGGAGGGATGCGAATATGCTTTTCACTGCAGTATCTGTATGTAATTTGGAGACACAGCTCAGTCCAATAGCAAATCTCTTGTCCTTCTTCCAGTTCCCGTTCTGTCTTTTATAGTACCTCAAGTTGCAGAAGCAGGCTTCGTTTGGCACTGACCTCACGCATCGTACACCGTTGGCAGAGCTATGACGTGTTCCTAATTCCACTGAATTATCAAGAGAAGGCTTGTTGCACTTACTCAGGTCACTCTGTTTCCACACGGGTTGCAGAAGGTGGTAGATATAGTTCTCTCCGACTTCTGCTCAGTTCCAACATGAACTGGAACCGTCACATATTCAACTCTGCAGGAATGGTAGCAGTTCCAAGAGGCATAGGGACTGCCTAAAAAGCCACTTTGGAATTTTACTGTAGCATATAATTTCAGAAAGGTACCTCCTTGTGAGATATGAGAGTGCCAGAAATATGATTCACGTGTGGCTGTAATCATTAAAAGACATCTCCATAGGATCCAGTGGAGGTATGAAGTTGAATGGAAAGACTTGATTCCAAATCATAGACATAATTTTTACCAGAGAGAGTAAAACTAGAGATCTCAAAATGTACATTCCTTACAACCTCAAACAGCACATAATCTACTGTTTGTGATACTTCTCAATCAGCCTTCGCCTACAACTCAATGGATATAACTCAGAACCTCTGACATAGCATCGAGACAAAAGGCGTTACAAATATTGGAGAAATGTCTAGTGCCGGCATGAAGGAGTTCCGAATACCGGTTTCATACCACATACCTTAGCCGATTCTCTTTCTAAATTCGGTGATTTTGTTGCATTGTTGCATCGTCAGCGACGTGTAACCGCGTTGTTGGTCTGATAATATACACTCCGGTGATCACTGGCTGTGCTTGGTGTCGTAGTATTTGTCTGGAAAAACCAGTTCATTCGAAGGTAATGCCATACCTCGACTTATGAAGCCAGTATAGCTTTTAACACGGATACTTGTGTGCATCTGTAGAACCAAGAACGATTGTGATAGTAATATGATGGTTGCGATCGTGGTTTTTTTAACATCTGGTACTTTATAAGACGATTACGAGTCTCTATCTAAGATACAGTGGCACAACTCGCAGGAAAACCTTATAAGACATGTCCTCCTGTCGCTGATTTTCAGCCAGTGCTATTTCGTATTGCCAGCAGTCTGTTATTGGCGATGTATTATACTTAGTAGCAGGGGGTGCAGGATAGATTCACTTTGAGCATCATTCTTATAAAGTATGTGTATGTGTTCCAAAAAGTGGAAAGGAAATGACTATGTCCAGTCGCAGAGAAGGTGTGGATTGGACATGGAGTACTGTGATACCATAAGAGTGGTACAGATATTTCTATTTCCAGGGCCACAGCAGTTAGCAGGGTGTATCTTTGATACTTTGCACATTGTCTAATGGCGTCCAATTGAGACCGCAATTGTAACATTTGATTGTAAGTACAGCGATAACAGTCATTTGTGGCCTGTTTCCTACGACGTTTCTGCCTAGGGGTGCATGGCGCATGCCGACGGGGGTCTGTGCTGGGAATGATTCAAGTTTCCCACTAACGTCAGAAGCCGTCTGAATGGAAAGACCTGTTGGGATGCAGGAATGTAGCTTACATAACCGTGTCGTCCCCTAGGAGCGAATAGCGAACTAATACTTAGTATGTGCTGGACAGCTTTCATTATTGCATGGAAATTTGAGAAGATTCAATATGGTCTTGTGTTTGCGCTGGACCACTATTCCCTCCCATGTAATTGTAAGTGTACTGCTTCTGCACATTTCGCACCCTTATTTAGTTGAGAAAACATCGATTGTGGTGTGTGCATCAAGTAGGTGAAAGACGGGTGGAAGATATATTTACTGGTTCTCTAGAAATGAGAAACACCCTAGCTGACTTTGTAAATTATCGGGATGATTTGGAATCTGTTACATCAGCAACATTTGTATTCGCAAGTTTCCTGTATTTTTTACTTCTTTTCAATTGAAAGTCTTCACAAATAGGATAAGTTTCTTGTTACTCAGTGGTTTACATCACGCTCCACTACACTAAAGTTTCCGGTTTCTAGAAAAATAATGGCCAGTCTGTATCTTCGGAATTATACTGTAAAAGCGATACTGCTATGCAAGTGACACTGTTAAGTGATGGATATAGAGAAATATCGTGTAAATGGTATAGTATTCTGGCAATCCATGTGAAACTGCATGTGTTCTTGTAATTCCAGAGTCTGGAGATCGGTGTAGAGAGCAAGTAAGTAAGCAGTTCAGGGCCAGGAAAAGTGATGCCTTTGTGCCGAGGAAAACTGACCCAGCCTTTGTACAACTGTCTTCGCGGTAAATGCACACATGCCTGGTGGTCGCTAATCTATGCAGGATGCAAAAGGTATGATTTTGTACTGCACAGGATACGAGTTGAGTGTTTACTACATGGAGACGGTGTGTGGTGATATATAGCTGGGTTGGAGATCCGTTCCACGATTAAATATTCAAGCTTCAATCGTCAGTGGCAGAACAGGGTAATTGAACAAATGTGTTCTCGTATTTGACGATCTGTAGACCACTTCTGCAACGTCAGTACGATATGGTGATCTGTACAAACTAGTTTTGCCGATGAAAGTCTCATGTGTTCCCACAGTGGCAGCAGCAGTAACTTGGCGGGTAAATTCAGTAAGAGCCAATCACCATGCACCATTCATTCACAAGACATCCTTTGTGTTGGATACAGGAGCCTCTACAACTGGTTCAAGCAAGATGGGGGTGAAGTAGATGCAGTGGGATGAGGTCCATCATTTGCCACTGTGGCATTGGGACATATCTAGCAGATGTAGGACACTGAAAATTCCAGCCAGTTTTCTCTTCTGCAGGACAGTGCTTCGAATTCAGTTTGCGTAATTGCTCTGATTTTCCTATCTGTGCTTAATAGAGCTCTCTTTCCAAACAACAAGAATGCTTTATGATGAACAGTAACTTCAAAAATGCGAACATACATGATAAAGGCTTTTAGCGGTGAGAACGTTTACTGTTCCTGAGACATATGTTCAAATCAGGACATTACTATTTCCACCACGAAGGGTGGCATGTGATGCCTCATTAGAACCCTCAGGAAGATTGCAATCGATGTTATTCTGGGTTATTTTCGCTAACAGGTCCTGTTAGGATAAGAATTTACATGCAGAGAAGCTGAGACAACACGAAAGCTTCTGCTACAACAACAACAAAAGCAACCGTTCACTATTTCTACAACACTTTACGATTTCCGAGAGGTAGACTTGGCTCACATTTACATAGACACGTGACGTCGGTATACCACTGACCGCCTTTTGGTTGTGCCTGCGCAGGTTAGTCGCTGTGCATTCGTCTCTCACTGGGAGCTGGACCCGTAGCTCTGAAAAGTATACATCAGTCACAGTAAAAACGTGCACGGCTCGATGGATCTCACATGTCCCAGTAGGATTGCTAGGAACAATGCGTCCAGTACTATTCTCGGAAGCACCTCAAAAGATTTGCATAGTGTGTCCAGAGTGAGACTTGGATATTATTTACATAGACATGAGACGTCAGTGTAATACCTGAGGAATACTAGCTGCATACTCAGAAAGCGACACGACTTTCACCTGCTGTTAGCAGGCAGCAGCAGTGGCTTACCCCCTAGTATTCGTGTCTCTGGCAGTGACTCTTGTCTGGCTGGCCATGCAAAGCGCATGTGTGAGGTTGTCAGCATCGGCATATGAGCGCTTTGGACCTCTGACATGATGCAGTGGATATTCTTAATGGTAGTTTGAAAGAGGTTTTCACGTGCAGTGAGTGTTTGTGCACTGCATTATTTTCAGCTGTTTAAGGATTTTGTGAGTGCTGACAGACCATTACACAGCATTATTTTGTCAATTTTATGTGTAGTGAACGTGTCTATTGCATTATTTTGTGAACATGTCCTTGGGCTGTGCAATGCCATATTTCGAAAGTTTATAATTAAGGAGTGTGTTTACATAGCATTTTATAAGCATTACTTTGACAATTTATCGGTTGTTTGCGTGTCTGTAGACAGTGCAATGCATTATTTCGGTGATTTAAGAGTAGTTTGGAGGTTTGTGGTCTGTGAAATACATTATTTTGACAGTTTACAAATACTGAGTGTGTCTGCAGAGCGTTTTACATGCATTATTTCAGTGATCTACGAGTAGTTTGCACGTCTGCAGCGTGTGCAATGCATTGTCTCGAAACTTTACAATTAGTGAGCACGTCTGCTCTCTATGACACGTATATTATTGATGGAGTTGCATTTTAAAATAGCCACCGACCGAATCTAGCTAATACTTTCATGGAATACGCGAGAAAATGTATCTCATCTGGGATAAGTACATCGAACAGTGGATTTTAAATGGTTTCAGCGTTGCGATTATTGGAAAAGCTTCCTTTGGTTACACTATGAGTATTGAAGCATGATGGGGCCCCCTACACGTTCTGCTCGTCATTTGACACATAAAATGAAGGTAATATTCCGAGACGATGGGTCGTTAGAAACTATGCTTTTTGAGTATCACGTACCCACGACATTAACTCTATAGAATTTTACCTGTGGACATTGCTGAAAAGTAAAGACGAAAGAAAGCAAGAAAAGCCTGACTATTTGCATTTGGAGTAGTTCTGCCCCTATAAGAGGACGTCAAGGTAACATCAAAAGGAGATGTCAAGAGAATTCGAGAGTTGTTTAATGTCAGAAATGGAGCTTATGAAAATCAGCTTTGAACTGAGTTAAACAGACTGCATATCTCCAATCACTAAAGTGACCATGTCGTTTGGAGTCATATATTTAAATTAGTTTTTACTATAACTGCCTAAAGTATTTATTATTCCCCGTCAAACCCTCTGTACATTTATGAAATTTATCCAATACTGTATGTGATCAGAACTGTAATCGACGAATACTAGATCACGGCAACAGCATGTGATGTTTACGTCAACGTTTTCGTCGTGTAGTTCTGCACTCTGAGTTCGCTACTGGTGACGTACCAAGCAACGCCGCACATCCTGCTCTGCAGAAAGGCCGGCGGCCTGGCAGCACATACAAGAACCTCAGTGTCGAAGAAGTATTAAAACGATTGTTGCTATACCATGTGTTGCAAATTGTCTCATCTACATTGTTCTACTGTTCTGTTACAAAATACTCTCTGGTGTTAGCTCATTCTCTGAACTTCACCTTATTCAGATTTTAACTTTTACTCTTCTTCTTACCGTTCTCGTAAGTTTTATCAAGCATTATATATCAGAACAATAGTTCGTAAGTTCTCAAAAGCGTCGTTGTTTCTTATACGAATACGTTTAAACTCACTACTGCAGAAGATATGGCGCAAGACTTATTCCACATTCGACAATGGATGATCTTTAAGTGCCTTTTAAATACTTTTTAGTAAAACGTTTCGAGAGCCTACACAGTATGTGCCCCATTTATGCACTCTGGTCATTTTTTTTTTTTTTTTTTTTTTTTTTTTGCGGATATGGATTACAGCTTACAGTTATTTTGGCATATTATTATTCGAGATTAGATTACGACATGTACCATGTTCCTTCAAACCACTTCATAACAGCGCTCGTCTTAAAAGTGATTTTCTAGTGATAAAGACAATATTCCTTGTAATCATAAGGTGAAAATGTTATAATTACGTAGATGCAATGCGATTATGGCGCCTGCAACAGAAACTGTTTTTTGCAAGTGCTGTCGTATTACTAACAGCGAGACAAACCTATAGCAGTTCAAGTTGTACCATTTAACTGGTGTAAATAACGAATCATTAAGAATTTATTACTGGTTACTACAGCCACTTTAGTATGTTGTTGTTGTAGTTGTGGTCTTCAGTCCTGAGACTGGTTTGATGCAGCTCTCCATGCTACTCTATCCTGTGCAAGCTTCTTCATCTCCCAGTACCTACTGCAACCTACATCCTTCTGAATTTGCTTAGTGTATTCATCTCTTTGTCTCCCTCTACGATTTTTACCCTCCACGCTGCCCTCCAATACTAAACTGGTGATCCCTTGACGCCTCTGAACATGTCCTACCAACCGATCCCTTCTTCTAGTCAAGTTGTGCCACAAACTTCTCTTCTCCCCAATTCTATTCAATACCTCCTCATTAGTTATGTGATCTACCCATCTAATCTTCAGCATTCTTCTGTAGCACCACATTTCGAAAGCTTCTATTCTCTTCTTGTCCAAACTACTTTCGTCCATGTTTCACTTCCATACATGGCGACACTCCATAAAAATACTTTCAGAAACGACTTCCTGACACTTAAATCTATACTCGATGTTAACAAATTTCTCTTCTTCTGAAACGCTTTCCTTGCTATTGCCAGTGTACATTTTATATCCTCTCTACTTCGACCATCATCAGTTATTTTACTCCCCAAATAGCAAAACTCCTTTACAACTTTAAGTGTCTCATTTCCTAATCTAATTCCCTCAGCACCACCCGACTTAATTCGACTACATTCCATTATCCTCGTTTTGCTTTTGTTGCTGTTCATCTTATATCCTTCTTTCAAGACACTGTCCATTCCGTTCAACTGCTCTCCCAAGTCCTTTGCTCTCTCTGACAGAATTATAATGTCATCGCCAAACCTTAAAGTTTTTATTTCTTCTCCATGAATTTTTGTACCTACTCGGAATTTTTCTTTTGTTTCCTTTACTGCTTGCTCAATATACAGATTGAATAACATCGGGGAGAGGCTACAACCCTGTCTCACTCCCTTCCCAACCATTGCTTCCCTTTCATGTCCCTCGACTCTAATAACTACCATCTGGTTTCTGTACAAATTGTAGATAGCCTTTCGCTCCCTGTATTTTACCCCTGCCACCTTCAGAATTTGAAAGTGGGCATTCCAATCAACATTGTCAAAAGGTTTCTCTAAATCTACAAATGCTAGAAACGTAGGTTTGCCTTTTCTTAATCTTTCTTCTAAGATAAGTAGTAAGGTTAGTACTGCCTCACGTGTTCCAACATTTCTACGGAAGCCAAACTGATCTTACCCGAGGTCCGCTTCTACAACTTTTTCCATTCGTCTGTAAAGAATTCGTGTTAGTATTTTGCAGCTGTGACTTATTAGACTGATAGTTCGGTAATTTTCACATCTGTCAACACCTGCTTTCTTTGAGATTGGAATTATTATATTCCTCTTGAAGTCTGAGGGTATTTCGCCTGTCTCATACATCTTGCTCACCAGATGGTAGAGTTTTGTCATGACTGGCTCTCCCAAGGCTGTCAGTAGTTCTAAAGGAATGTTGTCTACTCCCGGGGCCTTGTTTCAACTCCGGTCTTTCAGATCTCTGTCAAACTCTTCACGCAGTATCTTATCTCCCATTTCGTCTTCATCTACATCCTCTTCCATTTCCATAATATTGTCCTCAAGTACATCGCCCTTGTATAAATCCTCTATACAATCCTTCCACCTTTCTGCTGTCCCTTCTTTGCTTAGAACTGGGTTTCCACCTGAGCTCTTGATATTCATACAAGTGGTTCTCTTCTCTCCTAGTGAAGGGAGACGAAAATTTAATAGTCATGGGTGACTGGAATTCGTCAGTAGGAAAAGGGAGAGAAGGAAACATAGTAGGTGAATATGGATTGGGTCTAAGAAATGAAAGAGGAACCCACCTGGTAGAATTTTGCGCAGGGCATAACTTAATCATGGCTAACACTTGGTTCAAGAATCATAAAAGAAGGTTGTATACATGGAAGAATCCTGGAGATACTAAAAGTTATCAGATAGATTATATAATGGTAAGACAGAGATTTACTAACCAGGTCTTCAATTGTAAGACATTTCCAGGGGCAGATGTGGACTCTGACCACAATCTATTGTTTATGAACTCTAGATTAAAACTGAAGAAACTACAAAAAGGTGGGAATTTAAGGAGATGGGACCTGGGTAAACTGACTAAACCAGAGGTTGTACAGAGTTTCAGGGAGAGCATAAGGGAACAATTGACAGGAATGGAGGAATGAAATGCAGTAGAAGAAGAATGGGTAGCTTTGAGGGATGAAGTAGTGAAGGCAGCAGACGATAAAGTAGGTAAAAAGAGGAGGGCTAATAGAAATCCTTGGGTAACAGAAGAAATATTGAATTTAATTGATGAAAGCAGAAAATATAAAAATGCAGTAAATGAAGCAGGCAGAAAGGAATACAAACGTCTCAAAAATGAGATCGACAGGAAGTGCAAAATGGCTAAGCAGGGATGGCTAGTAGACAAATGTAAAGATGTAGAGGCTTATCTCACGAGGGGTAAGATTCATACTGCTTACAGGAAAATTGAAGAGACCTTTGGAGAGAAGAGAACCACTTTAGCATAGTGTACTTAAAATAGTGGAACGCTGCATTTCTTTGTCTTAAGGGTAAATGATTACTACGGTAAACGTGCAGCAGCACTAATCTGCCTTCATATAATCTTGAGAATAGAGCGTACCTATAGGAACATTTTGCTCCCAAGTTATGCTTTGTGTATGTGCCAAGCGCATTTAGAATCTTTTATTTTCGAGTATGTTCAGTGACCTGTAAGAAATAATCCGAATTTTACTAACAAAATCATATGTTATAGGTCACCGAAGAGGTAATAAGACCAAAAGAATAGAAATATGTGTGGCAGACTCTTAGAATACATCTTTCATTTTGATGGGATTGCAATACACATGCATAAAAACAATTCGAAATTGGTTTCTTCAAAAACAGAAGAGGTAGCAAGTAGTAAAATTTTATGTTACGGTTGCAGATATTACATGAAATAAAATTTAGTTTTTTAAATTCAGTATTACGAAATTTTTACTAGAATGCCTACAATTTTGAGATGGGTTTTGGCTTTTCATGGAATCGTCACACCTCCATAAGAAAGATAGCGTTACACTCCATAAAGAATCCATCAAAGTTACTACATGTATATCAGTAATATGTAATATATGAATAGGTTTGTTTTTATTTTCTTTTCAGAGAGCTTATAATGGACAAAAATGATGGGAACTGGTTGCAGAATTGAACAACGTCGTCGATCATCAGGTTAAAGGCATTACTGCGGAAGTCAACATTGACGACTGAAATATCTCCACAAAATTCTTCTGTCGAGCCTGGTTACATGCCCACCAAATTATGACTCAAAGAAATAGATTAAACTGGTAGAATCAAGTCGCATGAACGCCAAATATGGCTATGTGATAATGTTTCATGTCAGGTTATTTTATTTTGAGTCGTCGATATGTATGCCTGGGAAGGAAGCTTTGCGTTTTCTCGCTGGGAAGGTGCGCTCCTGGTGTGATGTCAAGTTGCTGCTTGTCAGCAGTAGACGATCAGTGAATCTCAGTAGGAGGTGCGAGCACACCACGGGAATTAGTATGATATCAAAGATGTCGGCGCACTACCGTATTCGTACTTTTGTTGGCCGAGCCGCCATCTGTTCTCACTTAAAGGCAGACGACACGAAGTCGCATCTACCGTTCCACGGCCGTCTCCAAGGATGTTACCATCCCGAGAGGAAATTTCAAGCGACGCCCACGCATTCACGCATTTACCCCCCTGCCCCCCCCCCCCATCACTTCCTTACATCCACACATATCATGGCGTAGTCATCAATTTTCACAATGTTATTCATCAACGTCGTGTTATTGTCATATATCACACTTACTCATACATTCCGGCATGAATACATCTTTAAAACTAGTCAGGTATTGGGTACTAATCTGTGAAGCAGAGGTGAAACGTTTACAGTGTAATATATTTTGAATTACAGCTCCATAATTAATTATGACAACTAAAACTATTTTGTCAGTCGCATAGTTCATAACCAAAATCTATTCACTGTATCAAATTCCCTGAGCAACAGGGAGCGTTCAGAGTGAAGGAAGGAGCACCATGACCGCCGCGTGGAGAGTAACGAGAGAGAAGTAGAGGCGGGAAGGCTTCTCGCAGTACTTCCAACACTCTCGCTCTGCTTTTCATGCTGGTTGTTTACTGTGGTACAAGTGACGCGAGGGGGCAGGCAAGTTTCGTGAAAGTGCGTATTTACATAGCCGTTTATCTTCACGTGGGGTACAAATACGTCGCACACCACAGAGACGAAGGGAAAGAACGCACCCCTGTGGGCTGCGCTCTGAAAGACCGTCACAGCACTCAATAGTGGTAAATCACATAAGCTGGCAAAAGTTGCAAAGAGCACGAAACCTGCCAAATTATGTGAAAGACTACCCAGGAGAAATATGGGTCTCAGACAACAGATAAAAGTGAACAGACTATAGTATGCTAAGTAACACCGCCAATACACAGTTTGTACAGGCAGGTGCCATTTGGTAAACTGTTTCTCCGTTGGACAAAATAAATATATAGGCCTACCCCACAACAGACAGATGAAAATACGCTGAAGAACCAAAGAAACTGGTACAGCTGCCTAATATCGCGTAGAGTCCCTGCGAACACGTAGAAGTGCCGCAACACGACGTGGCATGGACCAGACTAAAGTCTGAAGTATTGCTGGAGGCAATTGATATCATGATCCCTAAGAGTATGAGGGTGGAAATTGATTCTGAACAGCACGTGAAAGGGGTCCGAGATATGCTCAATAATGTTCATGTCTGGAGAGTTAGGAGGCCAGGGGGAATGATTAAACTCAGAAGAGCTTTCCTTGAGCCACTCTGTAGCAATTGTAGACGTGTGGGGTGTCGCATTGTCCTGCTGGAATTGCCGAAGTGCTTCGGAATGCACAATGGACACTAAAGGATCGAAGTGATCAGACAGGATGCTTACGTACGTGTCACTTGGCAGAGTCGTATCTAGACGTATCAGGGGTACAAAATCACTCCGACTGCACACGCCCCACAACATTACAGAGCGTCCACCAGCCTGAGGAATCCCCTGCTGACATTCAGGATCAGTGGATTCATAAGGTTGTCTCCATACCCTTACACGTCCATCCGCTCGATACAATTTAATCGAGACTCGTCCGACCAGGCAGCCAGTTCACCGTCATCAACAGCCCAATGTCGGTGTTGACCGGCCCAGCCGAGGCGTAAAGCTTTGTGTCATGCAGTCTTCAAGGGTAAACGAGTGTGCCTTCGTCTGGAAAGTCCATATCGATCATGTTTCTTTGAGTGATTCGCACGCTGACACTTATTGATGACCCAGCACCGAAATCTGCAGCAGTCAGCGAAAGGGTTGCACCTCCGTCACGTTGAACGATACTCTTCCGCTGTTGTTGGTCAAGTTTTTGGAGGATCTTTTTCCGGCCGTAGCGATGTCGGAGATTTGATGTTTTGGCGGATTCCTCATATTCACCGTTTTCTCGTGAAACGGTCGTACGGGAGAATTCCCAGTTCATCACTAACTTGGAGATGCCTTGTCACATGGCTCGTGCTGCGACTATGACACCACTTCAAACTCACTTGCCTCTTGATACCCTGCCGCAGCAGCAGGAGTAACCGATCTGACAGCTGCTCCAGACACTTGTTGCCTGATAAAGACGTTGCCAACAGCAGCGACGTATTCTCCCTGTTTACATACGTCTGTAGTTGAATACGCGTGCTTATACCTGTTTCTTTGGCGCTTCAGTGTACATAACACACACGAATAAATAAAAAAACTTTGGTGAATATACGTTTACACACTGACCTTATATCACAGACATTTTTCTTGCTTCGCTATCAGCCAACTCCTGTATGACTTCCTTGGGATCCAACCTTCCAGCTGGCTATAGCTCTGTCGATACCGTTTCCGGACTACAAAGTTGTGATTGGCCCACTGCTGACCTCAGGTACGTTTATAATCAGTTCAAGGTTCTAAAACACTACAGTCTCTTTGTATGACTTTCAGAGTTGGCAGCTTGAGACCAATTTAAGTTCATATGTAAAACGACAAGACTGATGTCCTTAGCCTGCCCACGACTGAAATTGTCGAACAGTTTCGAACACTTGTCACATCAGGTGACATCTCTGCAATTTTTCTTATGTCAGACAAAATATCAGAAAGTATCACTTTTAAAATAGTGATATTTGTCAGTGAGTGCACATTTTATAACATCTAGTAGCGCTAAGTTTACTTCTGTTTGGCACTACATTTCTGTATCTTTAATTTTCTCGTATTCTCCCTCATAATGGAACTGTTTCTTCATCATTCTGTTCCGAATCTGCATTGGGCCACCTAAGGTTAGGTTTCCTATATCGACTTTGGTTAACGATTCCTTAACATGTAGTGGGAAATCTTGGAATTTGAGGACCTCCCGATAGACTATGATATACACTGTTGTCTTTTTGAGTAAGCCAATAGCTTTTGATATATCTGTGGTAATACTTTGTGCGTTTTTGCTGACTAGATCAATGTGAAGTAATATATCACAGCCTCACGTGCATCCATTCTGACCGTAGTATCGTATTCACATATTTCAACCTGTCCTGTGGCACGCTTAAGAGGGCCGGCTGCATCAATCCTACTTTCCCAGCTCATTCCACTCAAAGACTTCAACGTTAGGGGACACACATAACCAGTGAAGATTCCCCAGCGTTGCGTAGAAGCAGGAAAGAAATTATAAATTTTCTCATGAAACAGTAGAATAAACAGCGTATTCTTACGTCTTAGATGCATCATTCTGTTTATCATGCTTCAGCACTGCGAAATAGAAGGGAATGAGGAAAAACTTGAAAGAAACTACAGACAAGGCAGGAAAAAAACAATCTAGAGGAGAGTGTCAAGAAGAAGAGAAAGAAAATGGTGTTAATGGTACATCCAAATAATACGGAGTGGTGGGTGAAAGATGACATCCATTTTCCCACGTGCAAACGCCACTTAATCATACTGTGTGGTTCAAAAGACATGGCATGAGACGCGCACTGCGTATTTTACTTATTCTCTGCTTATTATAAAGAGTTTTTCTCAGCGATACTGGTAAAGGTGTTTAAAATTGTTATATAGGAACTGTTAGGATATCGTATGCTGATATTTAACTTCATTTGTTTATTAGGTTTTTCGTTTCTGTAGAAACTTTCTAGCTGACGTAAGTATGTTTCAAGTGTTGTGTAGGCCCTTATAAAAACTGAGATTGCAACACGCCATTTTGCAATCTTTATTACCAGAATAATATTTTCACTCTGCAGCGGAGTGTGCGCTTATATGAAACTTCCTGGCAGATTAAAATTGTGTGCCGAACCGAGACTCGAGCTCGGAGCCTTTGTCTTTCGCGGTCAACTGCTCTAATAACTGAGCTATCCAAGCCCGACTCACGCCCCGCCCTCACAGCTTTACTTCTGCCAGTGCCTCGTCTCCTACCTTCCAAACTTTACAGAAGCTCTCCTGCGAGGTCCCTAGTTCGAGTCTCGGTGAGTCACACAGCTTTAGTCTGCCAGGAAGTTTCAATCTTTGTTAGTTTGAAATATGCATCCACCTGGCTCACTCCAGTGCTTCATTTGTCACCTGTTTCACAATATCGTACATAATTTCCAGAAAGACTGAATGATTAATATTTCCAACTTATTCTAACACTTCTTCACTTAGTCAAATCTTTAATTGTCTTGTTTAACTCAACCGCTGAATCGCATTAAAGTATAAGATTTTGTCGCCCTCATAAACATGCCGCCCCGGTGGGTGGCACGTTTCGCCAGAACATCAAAAATGAAATGCTGTGGCCGCCACCCAGCCAGTGTGGGAAAGTCGGTTGCCTCCGATAAAATTTTGAAGGTATTCAGTCGAACGAGTCACCTCCGGCAACGAGCTTTGGTCGAAGAGGATGCTCCATCGCAGCTCTAGGCAAGTAACAACCTCCTGTTTGTAAATGTACTTTTTGCACATAAATAGTGTAAAGTTTCTGCTGTTACCTAATCTAGTTTTATATAAAATAAACGAGATAATCGAAGAATCAGCAATGATCTACTGCATGAGGAAGCAGAAGGCAATAGAAACCATTGCGATAAAGACACGTAACGTGTATCCACAGGACATGTGGAATGTAACTGAAACTGTGTCATCATGATTCTCAGTTAACAAAACATTCCGGAATTAGCCCGCCTTCGGATCTCCGGGAGGGGACTGCCAAGAGGGAGGTGACAATGCGAAAAGGCGTGATAACCAACGAAAACATAACATTCTACGAAGCGGGGCGCGAAATATCAGAAGCTTGAAAGTGGTAGAGAAGCTAGAAAATCTGGGAAGGGAAATGCAGAAGGTCAGTCTAGATATAGTAGGTGTTAGTGAAGTGAAATGGAAAGAAGAGAAGGATTTCTGGTCTGATGAGGATAATGTAATGTCAACGGCAGTGGAAAACTGTATAACGGTAGTAGGATTCGTTGTGAACGGGAAAACAGAGGTGAGTGTTACTGTGAACAGTTTCATCATATGGTTGTTCTCATGAGAATCGACAGCAAACGAACACCAACAAAGATAATTCAAGTATACATGCCGACGTGTCAAGGAGCAGATGAAGAGATAGTGAACGTATACGAGGATATTGAAAGCTTAAAATATGTATAGAAAGATAAAAATAGTCATGGGGGACTGGACTGCAGTTGTAAGGGAAGGAGTAGAAGAAGTCGTTTCAGGAGAACATGGGCTTCAGACAAGGAATGAGAGAGGAGAAAGATTTATTGAGTTGTGTAATAAATTTCAACTAGTAACATCGAATACTCTGTTCAAGAATCACAAGAGGAGGAGGGTATGCTTGGAAAAGGCAGGGTGATACTGGAAGATTTCAGTTGTATTACGTCATCGTTAGACAGAGAGCCCGAAATCAAATACTGGATTGTAAGGCACACCCAGGAACACACATAGACTCATATCACAATATAGCAGTGATGAAGAGTAGGCTGAAGCATAAGACATTAGTCAGGAAGAATCAAAACGCAAAGAAGTGGGATACGGAAGTATTAAGGAATGACGAGATACGATTGAAGTTCTCTAAGGCTATAGATAGAGCAGTAAGGAGTAGCTTAGTAGGCACTACAGGTGAAGAGGAATAGACATCTCTAAAAGGGCAATCACAGAAGTTGGAAAGAAAAACTTTGGTACAAAGAAGGTCACTGCGAAGTAGCCATGAGTAACAGAAGAAATATACTTCAGTTGATAGATGAAAGAAGAAAGTACAAACATGTTTAGCGAAATTAGGGAATACAGAAAAACAAGTCGCTGATGAATGAAATAAACTGGAAGCGCAGGGAAGCTAAGACGAAATTGTTGCATGAAAAATGTGAAGAAGTCGAAAAAGGTAACATTGTTGGAAAGACTGAATCAGTGTATAGAAAAGTCAAAACAACCTTCGGTGAAATCAAAAGCAAGGTTGGTAACGTTAAGAGTGCAATGGGAATTCCATTATTAAATGCAGAGGTCACAGCGGATAGGAGTAAAGAGTACATTGCAGGCTTCTATAAGGAGGAAGATTTGTCTTATGTGATAGAAGAAGAAACAGGATTCGATTTAGATAAGACAGGCGATCCAGTATTAGAACCGGAACTAAAAAGAACTGTAGATAAGGCAGAAGGGACATATAACCTTCCATCACAATTTCAAAAATAGTTTGGGGAAGTGACAACAAAACGGCTATACTCGTTGGTTTGTAGAATGTATGAGTCTGGCGTCATACTGTCTGACTTACGGAAAAATATCATCAACCCAAGTCTGAAGCGGAAAGAGCTGACAAATGCGGGAGTATCGCACAATCAGCTTAATAGCTCATGCATCCATGTTGATAACAAGTGTAACATACAGGAGAATTGAAAATGTAATTGAGGATCTACTCGACGACGATCAGTTTGGCCTTAGGAAAGGCAAAGCAGCCATACAGACAATTCTGACATTGCGGTTGATAATGGAAGCAAAATTAAAGAAAAGTCAAGACACGTGCATAGGATTTCTCGACCTGGGAAAAGCGTTTGATAATGTAAAATGGTGCAAGATGTTCGACAATATGACAAAGAAAGGGACACGCTATAGGAAGAATGGTAATAGGACGACCAAAAACGAAGCGCTCGGATTAAAACAGGTGTAAGACAGGAATGTAGTCTTTCGCCTCTATTGTTCAATCTGTACATCGAAGAAGCAATGAAGGAATCAAAAGAAAGTTTCAGGAGTGGAACCAAAATTGAAGGAAAAAAGGTGTCAATGATACGATTCGCTGATTACATTGCTATCCTGAGTCAAAGTGAAGAAGAATTACTTGATTTGCTGAATGGAATGAACAGTCTAATAAGTACAGAATATGGACTGAGAGTAAATCTAAGAATGAAGAAAGTGATGAGAAGTTGCAGGAATGAGAACAGCGTGGAAATTAACAGCACGATTGATGGTCACGAAGTAGATGAAGTTAAGGAATTCTGCTACCTTGGCGGCAAAATAACAGGTGATGGACGGAGCAACGAGGACATCGAAAGGATACTAGCACTCGTAAAAAGGGCATTATTGGCCAAGAGAAGTCTACTGGTATCAAACATCGGCCCTAATTTGAGGAAGAAATTTCTGAGAATGTACATTTGGAGCAAAGTATTGTACGACAGTGAAACATGGACCTGGGAAAACCGGAACAGAAGGGAATCGAAGCATTTGAGGTGTGGTGCTGTAGATGAATGTTGAAAATTAGATGGTCTGATGAGGTGAGGAATGAAAAGGTTCTGCACTGAATAGGAGAGGAAAGGGGCACATGGAAAACAGTGACAATTAGGAGGGGCAGGACTATATGACATCAGGAAATTACGTCCAAGGTACTAGAGGGAGCTGTGGTGGGGAAAATCTGTAGAGAAAGACAAGGATTGGAATACATCCAGCAAATAATTGAGGATGTCGGTTGGAAGTATGGATGAAGAGTTTTGTGTAGGAGAGGAATTGGTGCAGGGCCACATGAAAGTATTAAGACTAATGACACAAAAAAGGCCGTTTGTCACATTAGCAAGTATATTGCGTCATCCTCTCATGGAAATTCATTTTGGAAAGTTGGAACATGAATATTTAGAAATAATATCTGTTACTGATTGACACCAGCTAGTTGATTTTGGGAAAATGTAGATATCGCAGTTGCGGTAGTGTAATTCACATAGTGAACAGGTTCACTATGTGTTACTTTTTCGTCTATTTTTATCTCGTTAACTTTAATTGACGGGCTTCTGACTTAGATTTCAAGATCACTCACTGTTCTACATATTTACCACAAATAACTTATACAACCTTGGAAGAGGTTAAAAAATCAGCCAACCAGTGGCAAAAAAGATTGATTAGCCTTTGACCTAGGTTTCGATATTTGCAAAATTAGCTTCTTCAGAAATAATGGGCCTAGCTACGGCACATGCAGGCAGTTTAGATTACATGAAGCCAACAGGCTCTTGTCACATACAGAACTGACAAAACAAGAATCATCCCAAACAATGGTTTTAGATAGCAGCCATATTATATACATCCCAGTTCAGAATGAATGCTTGTTGTGAAGTTGGTCTTAGTGTCTGGCATGATGTAAATGTAACTCACGCAAATATTTTATTCTGCGACACCTATTACAATTTTAAGTTGACAAGAGTCTCTATCTGTAGGCGTTTACTAATGAGTATTCATTCTGAAGTACGTTACATGTAATCTGGATGCTTTCTGAAGCCATGGCTTGGGATAGTTCTTGTTTTGTCAATTTTGTACATGACAAGAGCCTCTTGGCTTCTCCTAATCTAATGTACCATCATATGATGTAAGAAGCCCAACTATTTCTGAAGAAGATATTTTTACAAATATGGAAACCTAGATCAAAGGCTAATAAACATTTGTTGCAATTGGGTGGCTGATTTTTCAGCCTATTCAGATCTACACAGTTGCTATTTCGCAGCCATGTTTAAGATTTTTAAATACAATCTTTTTTATTCCTAAGTCGCTCTTCTCACTGTGATAGTGTTTTTGTTATGCATAGTGCCCAAAATGAGCGGTTAGTTACTTCAACATTCGGAGAATGGAACGACCATTGAATTCGCTCATCTAGCATGGTTATAAAGTAGTTTATTGTCCAGGGGCAGTTGTTTCGATTTCTTCTCGGACTATAATTTGGGTTTGGTGTTGTTTCATGTTATTACGGCTAACAACTTTACACTAACTACAAGCCACAACTTTGAAGTGCATTAACTGTAGATGATAACTGACCTTAAATAAAACATCGATTCTGATAAATGTCGATATACCCAACACGCCAAATGTCATACAGATCTGACACTTTTGACGCTACGTATCCGATGAAATTAAGATCTGAGTCCAGCTGTCCAGATACATGGCATCGATAACAATATCAGATACACACAATGGCCGTTCATAATGCAGAATCCAATTCTGGATAAAAAAAGTCGTTTTCAACGAAACTCCAATAAAAAATTAGAAAGGTCACCTATTCTTCTAACTGTTGATTTATATTCGGATATGGCGCCAGTACACAGTTGAATACATTATTTTGCTTCTTCAAACCGACGTAAGCCAGTTATCGACCTTTAGGCGCACTGCTGACGTAACTAGCTTTCGAACAGAAGCAAATACAGGCCACGCGCAGCACGAAACCGCCAGAGGCAGCGACAAAATTAATTAAAAATGATGCACAGGCATTTTCGCGACACTGATCCCGCCATTGTCGCCTCGGGTATCGCACGGCGAGCTATATTTGGCCAGCGGTGACAGCGCACGCAATTAACTGGTCTGCACGGACAGTTTATAGCCGGCCAAGGGCCAGCACTCGCACTAAAGCGCTCACCGAGCACCAAGCACTTGTGCGTGCTCGCGTGTGAGATTGTGTGTGTTTAGGTATATTCGCTTGCAGCAGGATACGGGCAGCAGGGCAGCCGAGATCGGTCTGATCCCTGGGATACACGGGGTCACGGTACGTGTATCCGTCCCAGAACGCAAGTCCTGATAATAACGCCTCGATGCGACCTAGCATAATTGCACGCGGCGAATAATTGCGACGGTTCAATTGATTGCGCCCGCACCGCCCCAATTACTGGAGTTTGTTTAAGCTGCCGCACATCAATGGCGGAGCTGCCGCCATATAGTGGCGGTGCGTTGCAGGCGCAGCCACCACCGTTGCTCTATAAGCCGTACCTCGTAGCGTGTGGATCACAATATCGATCCAGAAGTTTAGCTCCCTGCCTAAAAAGAGAGGTGGAAATTCGCAGCCCGATCGAAGTGATTGATTACCGGAAGAATGAGATGGCGGGGTAGAAAGTAATGTGGTCACAAATGGGAGGAAATGCATCCGGTGCCTCATACTGTAGTGTCGGATCTCCTTTCGTCCGGCGAAGTGCGGCACCTCGACGTGGCATGGACTCAACGAGCCGTTGGAAGTCCCCTGCAGAAATACTGAGCCACGCTGCCTCTACATTAGTCCCTAGTTGCGAAAGTGTTCCTGCTGCAGGATTTTGTGCACGAACTCATCTCTCGATTATGTACCATATATAAAGGCACATTTGCATGCCGTGCGTGAGTTTCCTCGGAAACGCGAAATCTTAATTAAATCATTAATCTCTGACAAATAAATAAAGCTTATGTCACATAACTGCAGCGCTACGCAGCTGATAAAACAAAATACAATTAGGACACTCTTATGTTTCATTAAGAAGAAGTAGGTCTTGTACAATAACTGGTGCGGGAAGCACTTATATTTTGTTAACTCGCACACCGCCATATTTGATGTTATATAAGAACACTGCGAGTTGTAATCTCACTAGGCACTCGACCCTGTAAAGATTCTATATTTATGAAAGTAAGTTGAATTATTTAACTGTAGGCTTATTCGTTGAATATATCTGATTTAACTAACTGTCTGAACTTTTTTATGTTTAGTAGACAGTCACCTCTGTACCACATACTGACATGGCTGGCAAATTATTCTAATATTGAGATTTTGAGACCACACCTACCGGAGCAGTCTTTGGAAACGATTTAAATACTAAGTCTGATTATTTGAGTCTTATTTCACGGTAAACTACGAATAACAGTGCATTTACGAATAATCCATTGTCAAGCGTTTGATACCAAGTAACTAAACGTCCACGTCCCATATAAGCAAATATTAATTACAACCAATTACTACCATACATATACAATGATTCATGTTTTATTTTATTTATATATTTATTTATTTTATATATAACTGTTGGATGGCATTAATGTTGAGCGATCTGGGTGGCCACATCATTCGCTCCAATTACCCTGAATGCTCTTGAAACCAGTCGTGAACAGTTGTCGCCCGCTGGCATGGGGCATTGTCGTCCATGAAAATTGCGTCGTTTTTTCCTTGACGCTGTCGGAATACTAAAGTCCCTAACTATGTCCTAAACGGGACATCCATGCGTCTAGTTTCAACTACCATTTTCAGAGTCCATTAATTCCTTCGTGCGACCATAATCACGTCGGAAACCTCTTCAAATGAATCACCCGAGTACAAATGACAGCTTCGCCAATGAACTGCCGATGCATACTTCGTGTACGCTATACTACCGCCATCTTTAAATGTACCGGTACATATAGCTGTTCCATGTCATTTGTCACCTCAGTCTAGTCTAAAAATTTGGCTGACATAATGTGCATTTTTCGCCGTTGGTCTGGGTTGTTCAAGCTGAAATTATTGCAGATTGCAGGAGCCATGTTGGTTAGTTGGTTTATTTCGGAGAAGGGACCAAACTGCTAAGTAATCGGTCCTATCGGATTAGGGACGAATGGGATAGAAAGTCGGCCGTGCCCTTTCAAAAGAACGATATCGGGATTTACCTGAAGCGATTTAGGGAATTCACTGAAAACCTAAATCAGGATGGCCAGACGCATGTTTGAACCGTCGTCCTCCCGAATGTGAGTACAGTTTGCTTACCACTACATCACCTTGCTTGGAGAGACTATGTCTTCTTTGACTTCGAAATGGGTGATGGAAAGGTATTTCCTGATGTGATATGACACCGCGCTTTAAGTAATTAGCGTTAACGTTATCGCCATTACTTTCTTCTTTCAGTTTTATATAACTAACTATTTCAAGATTCTCATCGACTCAGTTACCATGTCACGACTCTTTCGATGGCCATTGCCTCCAATGTGTCGTAAACTGGCTTTAAAACGAATGGAGTGGCGATCACACCACTGTTTTCTATACTCATTCATTTCATCGGCTGTGTGGTGCAATTGTGACATAGCCTCGTGTCTTGTCTGTTATGCATCCTCCACTAACAGCTCGAAGCATTCGTTTTTCAAATGTGTGAATTATAAAAGCTTCTATTTTCGTAAATAAGAAAGGTAAAAGGCATCCTACAAAACTGAAACGACCGTTGTTTTCCAATGTAATGTTATAAATACTGTAAATTTTAAATTTTTGGTGAAACAATTATTTCTTGTTACATTTATTGCTAGTTTGTCTGCGATCAGATCAAGTAATAAGCCTGGCGTCATTCGAGACGACTGTTCTTAAGCTCAGCTCAAACATCCGGACATACATTTCTCATAATTTCCCTAAACCGCTTAAGTTAAATGATAGATGGTTTCTTTGAGGAACACAAAGAGCTAGGCAGCGACGGCGACGGATGGTCTAATAAAAGCTTTCTTCAACCCTTCGACAACTTCTGTAAATAAATCAAACTCGCCCACTGAATTTCTTCATTGTCTAAATTTTCCTTGGTAAAATTTGCATACATAGAAAATGATATAATGTTTAGATTAGAAATTGCTATACATGTGGAAATGCTGAGCAAAGGGTTCAGTAGTTTGAGACCAACCTCGGGAGTTTGTCACAATTTTTATTTTAGTCTTTAGTCTAACGGCATTAAATAAATATTATATAATATTTACGGTTTTAGTTCCACTTAAGAATATTTGCAGCTGTATTATAGTTGCAGAGCAACCAATAATCTACATGAGCTGTAATCAACTCCATTCAATAAGTAACTAAAGTATATGCATTGAACACTGTGTTTGCAGAGAAACTCAGCATTTAGCTGCGCTGTGCTTAGTCTTACTAATATACGTACGTACATTGTATAGGACACATATGTGGGTGACTTTCTGTGCCTGAGCATATGATATATAACCGACTGGTTGCTCTGCAACAACAATGGACCTAATGATATCCTAAGATGGAAAGAAACTGGCAATCATTATATACACAAATGCGACTATACAGTGAAACACAAAGTATCAAACGAAGAAAACCCCATAGGATAAACGCTCCTTGTCGGAGCACAAACAACGCGAATATGTTCGTCTTTGAACAACTCACAATGAAAATGACGGGGATCAGCTACCTCAGTCCCTATTCGGCCTTCCTCATCAAAAATTTTCGCATACGAACATGTCCACGCTCTTTTAACAAAGAATATTGTAAATCGTTTTACCCAGTCTCTGTTAGCAGTCGTGTCTTCACATGGTCTCGTCTCTCACTTACATTGTCACCTTCTTTGTTTCGTGTCCACTGCCGCTATCGTTACCATGCCTCGGCAGCTCGTAAATTCGGAGTATCCAGCTTAAATTTTCCTCTGTACCGGGTCCAAAAATGCGAACTCTCTTGCTGGTACGTGTTAAGGTACGCCGGCCTCGGATGGTCAAGACCCCCCCCCACCCCCCCCCACCCCCACCCCCCAAACCTATGTACGGTCTTTAGTTTTAATTTCCAATATCTCCTTTCTCTCCTACTACCACTGCTTCTGTTACCATCCATCTGTCCTTGTCCTTTAGTGCCACTCTCACTGACCATCAACGTCTCCTCTCTCTTTGACTACCACTACTACTGCCTTCTTTTGCTACTCTTCCCCTGTCACCGACACTTTCTAGTTTCTGCCGCCACTGTCTCTCCTATCCCCCCTCACCATAAAAAAGCGAGAATATGTTCACATGCCAATATTTTCGGTTAGGAAGGTGGGTTAAGGTTTAATGCAGCAGGTTCCCCAATTTCCTGCCACATTCTCTTAAAGAGGAACGAATTCGATTTTAATGTATTCCGCGAGTTCCCTTCGTTTCCCTAGGAAAACAATGTGTGCTGGTTATATTAAGCGAAGTCAATAGTCCAGAGAGGTTTTGAGCGTTTATATACATTCTTCGATATATTTATTTATATTGACTTATACAATCAACAAACAAGAACAGTTAATATAAGGTTAACACAAAATCGTTTGCTTCACATTGTTTTTCGATTGCTGAACGATCGAAATTAAACCGTCCGGCTTATGACATGTGTCGGAAAAGGGTAAAAATTTTATTCGAAGTATTTTTTTCTGAATTCCCAGTGTATAAAATCTTACATAATCCCTGCAGTCATTTTAAGTTCTTTAGCCCAGGTTTCTGTGATCACAACGGGAATATTTGTGCTCATAAGACAGAAGCAGTCATCCTAAACAAGCTATAAAGATAGTCCAGTGTTCTCTAAACCCTTGCGATGACCCTAGAACACTTTCCATGTGTGCAAATACGTAAGTTAAAACTACATGTAGGCATCATACCGGATATTATTTGCGTATTTTACGCCCAGAAGTACAATACCGTTGAACGTTCTGTATCACGGTGAGGAATAACATTTTAAAAACTTCGACGATCTGCTATGAACGCAATTTACAGAAGTGCCCCTGGTTTTCCTCAGGAAGCCTCAATGAACAAATGGTGCTTTCCCCAATCATCTTAGGTCCATCCTAGATCCCGCCTAATGTAAAACAACCAACCGATTTATTCAATTTATCTGGGCTACAGTAAGTGTGTGGAGTTTAAATTTTGACCCTGTACTGTAGCATAACTGCATTATTCCTGTTTATCCGAAAGGGTTAAATGGTCACTCGGCCAATGGCTATTCGAAACACCTGCCCCCCGTAACTCTGTGATCAACAGAACCTGGGATATGACCTCCAGGAAGATCGCATTTTCGTACGCTACGTTTGGAACTTACAGCTACCCTGCACTGTTGTCCACGGACCGATAGTTATCGCTGTACATACGTATCATCTGGAGAGATTTTATTTATCACAATGATGAAATTATGTATATGAATGGTGATTTCGAATAAAAAGTCGTAGTTGTGTTCAGTTTGAACTTCAGCTACACGAAAACCAGGTAAACCTTTTCGGTTAACTGACTGCTGCAAGACAATCGATAGAGCAGAGCAATAGTGAGGCTCCTGATTTACCGGTTTTAGCACTCTAAACATTCTTCTTTGTCCCTGACAGGTATAATTCCCTTGTAGTAATGAAAACACGATACAGATTCCCAGAGGTGTTGAACAAAATAATATTCCTAACAAAGTCTACCGTCGAGAAAACTTTTCTAATTCATATACTCTTCAGACGAGATCGAAATGAAACTAACCTTTGTATCTACCTATTTACTCAGATGAAGTCATCATGAAGTGTTTTTTAGGTGGCACGATATTCAATGAAGCTAACTCAGTCTGGGAAGAAGCCCCTGCTACACTTATGTATCAGATTTCAGGGAGAAAAAGAGAACTTCCGTGTCTGACAGAATAAGGAACGGGAGAGCTGGTGAGTGAGACCGTGGCCGCTGTCCTCTAGGGAAATCACTTTGCAGTCGGCAGCACCAGCTGCACCTTGTGGGCCATCTCGCCACAACGAGTGACCCATCACTGCGCATCCACATGTTCTCCGATGCCGAGCACAGAAGCGCTACTGTTGAAACCTTGGTTATTAGAAGTAGAAAACCGTACGTTTCGGGCAGGCATAATTGTTCGTCCATGTTATATTTTAACATCCTTCATCGCTTTTTTCTATCTATGTGTGAAGGGTAACCTCTACAAGTACTGTATGGACATCGATATGGTTTTCACTAATAGACAGTCTCATTCATGACGAAGTATTGTGTACAAAATGTATCATCGTTCTGCCAGAGAATTCGTACTACCGTAGACAGTAATGCCCATGGGAAGCCGGAGTGGACCGCGAGTAAAATTTCAAATATAGGTGTGTAAATTTCAAAAAAATGGTACAAATGGCTCTGAGCGCTATGGGACTTAACAATTGAGGTCATCAGTCCCCTAGAACTTAGAACTACTTAAACCTAACTTACCTAAGGACATCACACACATCCATGCCCAAGGCAGGATTCGAACCTGCGACCGTAGCGGTCACGCGGTTCCAGACTGAAGCGCCTAGAACCGCTCGACCACATTGGCCGGCTGTAGATTTCAAACTGTAACGTATGCTCGGCATGAGACAATATTCTGTGTATTTGTTGTAAAGATTAACTACACAATTCCGATGAAATGCATATGGACTTCGCCGGAAAGTGTGATTCAGAACCCGCTGTGTCAAAAGCATATGTAAATCACAGATTTATGTGTCCATAATGGGCTTAGAAAGAATGGAGTTTCTGAAGACATTAAAGTATATTTGAATAAATAAATATACTCAAAAGCTGTCATGAGAAGAAATGTTGACCTCTGCTGGTTCACAACTAGTTTCATGTGTTTAAAGGCACATTCGTAGGTGCCAAATAATTGACCTGAAGAAGATGGAAAAACCTGTTTGTTAACCTACATAGGCTAACTATATACGGCATATCATCTGCCTCAATAAAGATTTTCTACTTTGTTCACTAAAGATATTTGCATTTATAAAGCGACTGTCGGTTTCCTTATGAGTATAGTGAAAGTTCTGTACTTTTAATAGTATTCATGTTTCCATTTCTCTGTATTCCTTGTGATTTTATTTAAAAACCAGTGTGAGCTGATAACATTAAAACGTCTAATTTATTTATCATAGTAATTGTTACAAAAGTATTATGGAAAACATCGTGACACCTAGAGCCTTTAATTCTGTAAATATAAATTTATATATTTTCTCTGTAGATTTAATTAGACAATGTAAACATTTATTTTAGATTGCTTAATACAGTAAAAACTCTGGAAACGAAATAACACAACATAAATGTACCTGCTTGCAGCAAATGATCTGATCCGAGTTTTCCCTATCTATGCATCGAAGTTTCGAGCTATCACAGATAAATTTCTTGCAGGAAATCCTAATTCAAAGTGCTCGTTCACTATCGAAGTAACAGAACACCACATGTTTCGTAGTCGAACGAGCACATATATGCCTCGATCGTTTGTTATTCTTGCCCTAAAAAGAACAAATATGATTCTAGATCTTCCTTTTAGCCGATATTTTACAACTGATTGACGAATAAAGTTATTGATAAGTAAGCTGCTACTTTTTCGAAAATCAAGTGTTAGTTAACAGCCCTCCCACCATGCGTAGCTTGATGTACGAGTCATTGGTCCGGCTTCATTTCCCGCTACTGGCACGTTTACTTGCCCTGCAATATATGACCCCTTTACGCTGGCACTGAATTACAAGCTATGACCTGCACACCCTATTCCGCCGGCCAAAGGCACGGACCTAGGAACTAATCGCTCTGCTCTGGTCTAAACGGCGTTATCAGGCAACGATATTTGTTATGCTCTGGTGTGCAATACGTAAGGACAAACGTAACAGTTGTATGATGTATCACCACCAAGTAGTTCGATGAAAACTGGAACATACATGGCATACATACTAGCATTTGGATGCAGTTACAAAACTGCGGGGCATCTATAAAGGAAGTTATCAGTAAGCGGGCAGTATGTGATTTATATCTCTTAGTGTGCACTGTTAGTTGAACGTCTCTTCCTGAATTATTTCACAAGGGCGTAAATTTCTGTTTCTTCACCATATTTTATGAAACTAATTATTTTTACTGTATATGCAGTTTATATAATCGTGGCACGCCTAATTATTCCAAAAGCATTTTGAACTCCAAGGTGCATGTTACAATCTTTTCCAGAGCCTTTGAAGGAGATCTTCATAAAACACTTGGTTGACAGTTTGTCCTGGAGTAACAAATTCGATATGCATGGTACTCTTGCTGTTTTCGTCGGCATTTGAAGTTCAATGTCTCCCTGTGCGAGGTTCATCTTCAAAGAGTTCTCAGTCTTCCAAAAATGATTTGTACCAGCGAAAAACTTGTGCTCTTGACGAGAAAGGTTCCCCATGGTTCTGTTCCAACTTTTCGAAGGTCACACTCTAGGATTCTCCAAGTTTAACGTAAACCTTGATGGATAACGTTGCTCTAAATTACAGTTCCATTATCGTAACACACAACAAAACCAAACCTTCACTAATGGTGCTCTCAGACATAATTGTGATGGCTGTACGTAGCTGAAGCTCGGGTTGAGCATCGGGATGGAATGAAAAAACCGGTCTACGCAAACAGAGCAACATGGAATTGTGTGCTACTTATTGTAAGCTTTCAAGGTCATAAAGGGCTTAACATTATATTATACGACGTTTTCAACTATTGCCTGTTGACTATTTCTGCTTGTAATTTCAGAGTGTTTCACTTTGTTGTATATCACGCTCGCAGTGTTGTCATGTCATTAATTTTCTTACTCATCTCGTATCACTGTTAAATCAACCGGAACTTAAATTTCTAAATCATTTTAATTATTTGACATTGATTCACCACAACACTGTGGAGTAAAATGAGTTTTTCTTGTCCTATTACGTAAAGTGTTTATATATACATTACATGATGCATTTGCTTGTCAGGTCTAGATCCATTAGAAAATGACTGAAATATAATATATGAAACGAGTCGTGGAGAAAATATTTGCAACTGGAACGGCTGGCCGCTCATGATGGGGCAACAGTGCTCTCTAACACGATGGAACTGAAACCCAAGTAACAGTTTTAGGATAGGAAAGAATCAAAGATCAACATGTGCAAGGGAGACCCATCAGATAGTTCGTCGTTTCCACCAAATTAACATTTATTTAAGAAAAACATGCTGATGAATTGAATTCCAGGTTAAAAACAATCAAGAAAGCCACCAGAATTATAGTGACACATAAAATGACAAACTACTGAAATTTACCAATATAAGCAAAATGTAAACAGTATTCAATAAAGACAAAGCATCTGAGTTTATAACCGTAAGAATGAAATTTCAATCTTAATTTACAAAGCTTCGTGAGTCAATCCCGCCAAACTCCAAAGGGTAAAACCTTTGCGGCAGTCGCTCAAACCAAGTATAGCTCCAAGGAATAAGAGAACTGCTCAACTTTGCTAGGTAGACAGACAAAGTGACGAAGCGCCCCCAGGGCAGTAACTTAGATTTCGGGCGTTGGGCAGGATGCCGCCAAGATAGCCGACCAGAAGCAACAGCTGCAAACACTAAGGGAGACCCGCGTGTTTTGCAATCAACTTCTTGCAGCGGTGTACCGTAGGTCTCTAGAAGAGCGAAGCGTTCCAAAGGATTGGAAAAGGGCACAGGTCATCCCCGTTCTCAAGAAGGGACGTCGAACAGATGTGCAGAACTATAGACCTATATCTCTATCGTCGATCAGTTGTAGAATTTTGGAACACGTATTATGTTCGAGTATAATGTCTTTTCTGGAGACTAGAAATCTACTCTGTAGGAATCAGCATGGGTTTCGAAAAAGACGATCGTGTGAAACCCAGCTCGCGCTATTCGTCCACGAGACTCAGAGGGCCTTAGACACGGGTTCACAGGTAGATGCCGTGTTTCTTGACTTCCGCAAGGCGTTTGACACAGTTCCCCATAGTCGTTTAATGAACAAAGTAAGAGCATACGGACTATCAGATCAATTGTGTGATTGGATTGAGGAGTTCCTAGATAACAGAACGCAGCACGTCATTCTCAATGGAGAGAAGTCTTCCGAAGTAAGAGTGATTTCAGGTGTGCCGCAGGGGAGTGTCATAGGACCGTTGCTATTCACAATATACATAAATGACCTGGTGGATGACATCGGAAGTTCACTGAGGCTTTTTGCAGATGATGCTGTGGTGTATCGAGAGGTTGCAACAATGGAAAATTGTACTGAAATGCAGGAGGATCTGCAGCGAATTGACGCATGGTGCACGGAATGGCAATTGAATCTCAATGTAGCGAAGTGTAATGTGATGCGAATACATAGAAAGATAGGTCCCTTATCATTTAGCTACAAAATAGCAGGTCAGCAACTGGAAGCAGTTAATTCCATAAATTATCTGGGAGTACGCATTAGGAGTGATTTAAAATGGAATGATCATATAAAGTTGATCGTCGGTAAAGCAGATGCCAGACTGAGATTCATTGGAAGAATCCTAAGGAAATGCAATCCGACAACAAAGGAAGTAGGTTACAGTACGCTTGTTCGCCCAATGCTTGAATACTGCTCAGCAGTGTGGGATCCGCACCAGGTAGGGTTGATAGAAGAGATAGAGAAGATCCAACGGAGAGCAGCGCGCTTCGTTACAGGATCATTTAGTAATTGCGAAAGCGTTACGGAGATGATAGATAAACTCCAGTGGAAGACTCTGCAGGAGAGACGCTCAGTAGCTCGGTACGGGCTTTTGTTGAAGTTTCGAGAACATACCTTCACCGAAGAGTCAAGCAGTATATTGCTCCCTCCTACGTATATCTCGCGAAGAGACCATGAGGATAAAATCAGAGAGATTAGAGCCCACACAGAAGCATACCGACAATCCTTCTTTCCACGTACAATACGAGACTGGAATAGAAGGGAGAACCGATAGAGGTTCTCAGGGTACCCTCCGCCACACACCGTCAGGTGGCTTGCGGAGTACGGATGTAGATGTAGATGTAGAACTGTGAACATAAATCTCGCACGAGGCAGCACTCTCAAACAATAACAGAATATGCACACACAAATGATGAGAACCGCTATAGCAAGATAAATACAATTCCTAACCTTAGATAAAACAAATAGTTAACGCCTAACTTAAATAAATAAACTAATATATATGTATGCCTTCAGAAGGGATTCAATCAGATCAGGGAAATTTGCTAGATTGACAGAAAATTAGAATGGTTTTGGTCATACACAATAAATACTTACGCCTCTGTCTAGGTAAAATGATAAGCGAGAACACGTAACTGACAAGGTACAGGTACAAAAAGAGCAGTTGCAATTAAGCTCTCAAGCAAGGCAGAAAATTTCACTGAGTAGTAGTACTACGTAATTCAGTTATGACTAAAACACATCAATGTAGGTTAGAATAAATACTCTTTACTAAACCACAGTTATATTTTATATTGACATCCAGAACCTGACACAGTACCATGACATTGCTACCGGGTACAGTGCCACTCACAGGTGTTACCACTTCAATTAATAACATCGCACCCCAAGTGGGTGCACACAAGATGTTTAGCAATTAACAGAAACATGTGGCCTCAAAGAAGACACACTAACGACGATTTGCCACTCTCAAGCCAACGCACACAGCAGAACAAACAAATACATATTATTCGCTAAACAAGACACAATTTCTCTTTAAACAATAACACCACAGGGCTATAAAGTCTATAGGCAGTGTGTGGCAGTATGTTAGGGTGCACTCTCCCGACAGTCAAGTACCTCTTTAACTGCTTTTCCAACAATAGAAGGATGCCAAGACCTCCAGAGCACGACCTTCGTCAGCTTCTTTAGCGGCTGATAACATTAGACACGTCGCTTAGAGATCAAGCTGGGTACACGCATGTCCATCCCAAATCTGCCTAACCAAAACCCGCCACCAGCTCCAGCCCTCCTCCTTCAATCATGTGCCGCACCGAGCCTCCACACCTCAACCAAGAAAACCAAAGATAAGTCACTAGTAAGGAGACTATCGATGCCGGTGGCAGAGGTAGTTAGGCCGACAAACCGAACCGCCATGGTTCAGGAATTCATAATACTGTAGCTGTTCTCGTGTCAATTTGTTTCACTGAGATATCTTTACAATAACTGATGTGATAATAAGGCAGCCACCTCGTGCAACTAAAGCATTGGTAGAAACAACGATCCGTGCGAAACATGGCGTCAGAAGCTGCTAGTGCTACTCTGTGGCACGTGTATTTCAGAGACTGCACAACATTCTCGCTTCTGATTCAGTATTATGCCACTTCGTGTCCATAGGGAATACGAGCTTTACTGAGATTTGACTTCATACATCTTGATGAAATAGAGGACCGTAGTTAATGGTATTGTTTCCATGCTCTAGGGAAGGAAATACAGTCAGCTTTTCCTGCGTTCAAAGGAACAGGGTGCCGACTTAAACGACTGCAATAAAAGCACGGCATTGTTGGGCCGACAAAACACGTTTTTCTGGGGAACAGTGAGGAGACATTTCCAGACGGCTGTGTGGCGCAGTCGCATTGTGCGGAACACATTAGGTTGGCCCTGGATCGGTGGCTGGTGTGCAGGTATATGGGCCAGCGCCGAGAAGTCGCCAACACCGCATTGTAGGAGGGGAATAAAGCAGAGAATGGTCCCTTGATGGGGAGCAGGCCGCCAAAAGATATGTAGACGTTCTGTTGAGTTCCGTGGGACAGGGAAACTGGCATCCACACGTCCAGACTCTGTTTCAAAAAATGTTTAAGCACGACACTTTTGCTGAGTTTATTGCCGTTCTTTGGAAACTTTGAAATGGATGCAACAGGGGAAATAACAAGCTGATTATAGAGGGCTGTGCTTCCACCCTGTATTGTGTTACCAGACACGGCAAAAGCGTGGGAAAGAAGCAGCAAAGCAGAATCGTTTTTTTTTCTGCCAATTAACTTTGAAGTCTCGGATTGGTCAAATCAGTTTGCAGGTAAAAGACCATTCTCTGAGCTAAGAATGCTGGGCTTCAGATCGTGATTGACTTGTGCGAAAGTGGTGGAAGTTAAAAAGGAAAGTAGTGCGTTTGGAACCGAGCCTCAGGAGGAAGTGGTGAGAAATGAAGTGGGCTGTCTTGTACAAGTCTCTTGTACTGGCGCTTCGTTAGTAAAGAACTGCAGGTATCTACCTAAATGGTGAGACTTGTGTCCTTTGCTAGTGTGCGACTTAGAGCCTGTGCCATTCACCTTCTGAACCGTCAGAGGTACTCCTTATATCATCGCGGTCACAACCAGTGATGTGTGCATGTACTTATTTGTCTTGAGTCGGCCATCTAGACATTTGACATAGACCTACATGCACAGTTGAGGCATGGACACAAATTCGTTTGGCAGACCAGCAAACGGGTCCACCTGCACATTGGAATCATCGGGGTTTCAGAGGCTCATAGGGAACTACCAGCATTCTGAATTAACAGAATGCGAGACCGCATACTTACATTTTTCAGGAACACGCATTTAATAACATGTTGAGGCCATCCACGACTTCAGTCACCGAATGCATCGTGGTGTCCCGCCTTGACCAGCAGGAGGTTAAAGTATTCACTGCTGCGACGTAGGGCTATAATAGATATTTCTCAGCACCATGTTCTTTCGAACCATTTTTCTTGTATGGTAGAATATAGATGCTAGGTGGTGACATAGTTTGGTGCCATAACCTGGATTCACATGTATGAAGTCAGACAGAGTGATTAATGTTCTGGTTAGCATCGTATGTCGATCCCCAGTAGGTCACTTTGTCCACCATAGTGCCCATGTTTGTATGGCATTTGTTAAATGTTTGTGTGACGTTTCTTTAATAATTTTGCTGACTTGTCATGTTTAAGACGAATAAATCGACTGTAATTAGACTAGAAATTCTCCATGAGTTCTAATTAACAGTTCCTTCCCATTATGTTATTGCAGTCTAGATCTGGTACATAAGGAATAGCATTTCACTTGGTGTCCACTGCTTGGATCATTCATTGCATTAACGTTAATATTCTTTCATATTTACAATATTATTCATTTATTCACCAGGCCTAACCATCAGTATTACGTGACTCAACATAAAATATCATGAAAGTTGTATAAGTATCTAAATTAACAAGGTGACAAAGAAAATGCTTGAACCAGATAAAATTAAAACTAAGATATAGTGCAATGATCAATGTGAGGAAAATAGAACCGCCTGCGGTGGCCGAGCGGTTCTAGGCGCTCAGTCCGGAACCGCGTGATTGCTACGGTCGCAGGTTCTAATCCTGCTGTCTCGAGCATGGATGTGTGTGATGTCCTTAGGTTAGTTAGGTTCAACTAAGTTCTAGGGAACTGATGACCATAGAAGTTAAGTCCCATAGTTTTCAGAGCCATTTGAACCATTTGAAGGAAAATAGAAGTAACAAATAAACAGAAAAAATGGAAGTGTTCAAGAAATGACTGCAATGAACATGTTTTGTTTTGTACTAACTGAACTTGGTTATAATACTGATGAGTTATTAAAGCACTGTGGCCAGTTAGCTGGAAACACTTGTCTCAGCTGCTGATTTGACCATCTGCCGCAAAGGACTCCGTTTGGTCTATCTCTCGCAGGAGCAACAGGGGTACTCCAAAGACAAGGTTTACAGACAGATTTAGTAAAAATTTAAATACATTATCCCAAAAACGTTTTGAACTCCAATATAGCATGTTACAATAATTCGAAATCGAATCGTAAAAATAACTGTCACGAAAATGACTTCCTGCAGACATAAAACAAGTAATTGAAGCATAAACGAGCATCTGCATAACTCGCCCACTCCAGTTTATGGGAAGAGTGCACCGATAGTTACGTTGAAATGATTAGTAATCAAGAGAACTGAGACGAATGAAGCGTAGGCAGGGCCAGCACAAGTTACCCATTACGAAAGCTTGCCTGGCTTTATCATGTTACCCATCTGGATGATAACAGTTGCATCACCATGAAGTCACCGCCGAAATGATTGCAGCTGTATTACTGGCCAAAGCAGGACTTAAACGAGCTTCGTGGTCCATTGCTGCTACCTAGTACAGGAAGCGTGCGCGCGCACTGACGTGAAAATGGTGGCAACACTCGCTCAAGCGGGGACGACGACGTACTCGAGCCAAGAACGGCGATCGACTGAGACTGACGGCGCTCTATTGACACTTTCGTCAATGAGGACGCCGCAACACAGAACGCGTCCGCCAGCAGAAAGAGGATCCCAGGATCCCGTGACCAACCTAACCAGGGTAGCAACTAAGATTCGCTCTGTCCAGCAAATCAGAGGTTTGGGAGAACTTGACTGGAGACAGTTCCGGTAAGAGCGGGACAGTCAAGTGTCCTTTCACCGTAAAGTAGTCGTATCATGAATTTAAAAGAACGGTTGGTCCAGCCTTTGTGGATTGTCGCCGTCCTGCTAAATATCAAGAATAATCAGTTCGGGGTTCGGAAAATTGCTCCGTTCCCACAAGACGACAGCTCTCTGATCATGCAAGTCTGTAGTGGTTTTCAATTGCAGAGGAAAACTTGTTTCATATCTTTTGTTTGAAAATGAATTCCACCGACTTTTGAAATAATAATGAGGTCATTCCATGGCCTGTTTCAATCGATTCGTATTTTTACGAGCAGTCATAATCTGGCGGGAAATGTAAATTACATATCATTTAATCACTCTCTCTCTCTTTGTCAGGAACATGACCAGGGATGCAGTCGTTTGTTCTACACACCTTGTGGTAGGTTACAGAAAAGTCTATGCTCTACAGCACTATGAGCCAATTAAACACAAAGATGAGCAAATCATTTTGAAAACTTGTAACTCCTGGGAAAATAGGATAATTTCTTGTAAAAAATAATGCGCTGCATTTCTACCACATTTTCAAGAACATTCTAAATGACTGCCAAGCTCCAAGTGCTGGCTTCGATGACGTAATTAGGAAAACTGGCTTTAACAGTACGCTCAACTGTGAAAACATTTCGAAATATTTCTCAATTGTCCTGAAGGGTATAGTAAATATTAATTACCAGACTACTAACATGGAAGCTGATACAATACACACTTTTGACTGTATTAAAGAATGATAAAATCTAGAAATGTATTAACCCTGTACTTTTAAAATAGTTCAAATAATAAAAAATCATTGAAGGGCTACAAATATACGGAAATCAAGAAGTATGCCAGAACAGTGACCAGAAGCTGTAATGTAGCCACAGCGCAATAATGGCAACAGCCAAGATGCTGCATCTGTAGAGGTGCTCTTCTTTTATTAATAGCTCACAAAATTTTCTGAACAATATTGTTGCAATTGTTGCACTCCCAACTTGACAGTCGACCGGCTGCACATCAAGGAGAGTTTAGAAAAACAAGACTCTCACTTTGGCAGGCTTTCAACCCGAAGTCCATTATTCGTCACAGTTAAACAAAGAATCAGTAATGTGAAATGGGACAATCAGAGACGTTTCGTGAACCTCACATTTAAGACGCATCTTGTAACGTGCTCACAGTGCCGATTAATAAACTACAAACACGAAACCGTGACAATTACTTTCTTTACAAGATATTTTTACTATGTTGATATAGACACCTTAAATACAGCGTGTTTCATTCCCATTAAACCCCTAAGGGTATTAGATCACATAATGGAGAACAGCTTTTGTGGGAAACGAAATGTACAACTGATTTTGGTATTGAAATTAAATTCACAGGCTTAACCCATCAAACTCTTTGAGACAGATCTCGAAAGCACGAAAGTAAATTTTCTCGGTATGTATCCCTGCCGTTCAAACTAAAACAGGCGTCTGACACAGGCAAAGTAGTATCTATACGGTTTTTAGATTGCTTTCTCAAAGAGAATAAAAAGGGAGAATTTGGAACATTTACAGAGTGAATCACATTTGATAAACCACATCTTAAAGTGTTTATGGGGAAACAAACAAGCAACAACTTGCATTCACGAAGTTATGAAAGAATTGAAAAGAAACTATCCAAAGACAAATGCTTAGGAGTAAAAGAGAGATTTACGATAAAGGAAGTAAAAAAAAAAGGGTCACAAACAGACCTAAACAAATCTAAAAGAAACACAGAGAAACAAAGAATGAGTACTGTGAAGTGGATCAATCGGAGACGTTTCATGAACATCGCCTTTATGACGCACCTTGAGTGCTCACTGCGCCGATATTACGTGGCTCCTACTCTACCGGTAATCAGCCTCTGCAGGAGGGATAAGCGAATGCGTTCGTTTATTTAGCTTATATAACTCATTAGGTTAAGGAACTGCAAACCTACGTTTCTAGCATTTGTAGAATTAGAGAAAGCTGTTGACAACTTTGGATGGAATGCTTTCTTTCAAATTCTGCCGGTGGGAGGGATAAAATACAGGAAGCGAAAGGCTATTTACAATTTGTACAGAAACCAGATGGCAATTATAAGAGTCGAGGGGCATGAAAGTGAGTGCAGTGATTGGGAATGGAGTAAGATAGGGTTGTAGCCTATCCCCGGTGTTACTCAATATGTATATTGAGCAAGCAGTAAAGGAAACAAAACAAAAATTCGAAGTAGGAATTAAAATCCATGGAGAAGAAATAAATACTTTAAGTTTTGCCGATGACATTGTAATTCTGTCACAGACCGCAAGTGACCTGGAAGAGAGTTGAACGGAATCGACAGTGTCTTGAAAAGAAGATATAAAATGAATATCAACAAAAGCAAAACGACGATAATGGAATGCAGTCGAATTACATCTTGTGATGGTGAGGGAACTAGATTAGGAAATGAAACACTTAAAGTATTAGACGGGTTTTGCTACTTGGGGAGCAAAATAAATGATGATGGACGAAGTAGAGAGAATATAAAATGTAGACTAGCTATGGCAAGGAAAGCGCTCTCAAAGAAGAAAAATTTGTTAACATCCGGTATAGATTTAAGTGTCAAGAAGTCTATCTGAACGTATTTGTGTGGAGTGTAGCCGTGTATAAAAGTGAAACATGGACGATAAATAGTTTAGACAAGAAGAGAATAGAGGCGTTCGAAATGTGCTGCTACAGAAGAATGCTGAAGATTAGATGGGTAAACCACGTAACTAATGAGGAAGTACTGAACAGAATTTGGGAGAAAATGAATTTGTGACACAACTTGACTAGAAGAAGGGCTCGGTTGGTAGGATGTGTTCTGAGGCATCAAAGGATGACCAACTTAATAATGGAGGGCAACGTAGAGGGTAAAAATCGTAGAGGGAGACCGAGAGATGAATACATTAAGCAGATTCAGAAGGACGTATATTGCAGTACTTGTTTGGAGATAAAGAAGATGGTACAGCATGGAGTAGGGTGGAGAGCTGCATCAAACCAGTCTCTGAACTGAAGACCACAACAATAGCAACAATTCATCTCCATTAGCTATGCTTCCTATAAGGTACACCGAACGGATGTGTGTGTACAAATGGTCTCCGAATATTTTCGCGAGCAGTCAGAGTTGACAGACACAGCGAATCGCCATTGACAAGTCAACCTCGTGGAGAGAAACAGCAGAGGAAGAAAAGCAGTGGTTGACTCCAAAGAGAAATAGCAGGTCCGGTAGTCGTGGTGTGCAGTTGCTGAGACACAGCGAAATCAAATGGGTTCAAATGGCTCTGAGCACTATGGAACTTAACAGCTGTGGTCATCAGTCGCCTACCACTTAGAACTAGTTAAACCTAACTGACCTAAGGACATCACACACATCCACGCCCGAGGCAGGATTAGAACCTGCGACCGTAGCAGTCACGCGGTTCCGGACTAAGCGCCTTAACCGGGAGACCACCGCGGCCGGCGCAGCGGAATCCCCATCTGTTGGAAAGCGGAACCGTTCCGAAGTAGCAACCACATTCGTCTGTCTTGCGGTTCTTTGTCAGTCCTGCCTGGTAAGGATACCACACAGCGTATCAGTACTCCAGAAGGGGATAGACAATAAAACGCAGACTTTGGTACCCCTCTCCCACATTTCTAGGTGGTATTTAGAATTTACGTTGCTCATAATCGTATTTAGTTGAACTGTCAACGATTTAAATTTGAGTGATATAGTGTATAACAGAGTTTTAGTTGAAATTAGTATCACTCAGGTGAAAGACTTCTTCCATTTTCATTTTTCAGGATCAGATGACCCCATTGACTCAATACAGGTACATTGCCTAAATCATATCAGACACACACAACAGTCTTCTAGCCTTAGGAACTACTAGGTTGTTATTCAATAAAGAAAAACGAATAGACTGAGCAACGTTAAAAGGAAAGACAGGATGAGAAGGACTCACATACTTTGAGGACGAGAGAATCGTTAATCAATGAGGAAAAATAAGGAGGTGAAACGAGAACTTTGGTCTCGTTATGCTTTCATGGGGTACGTCCAATGGTACTGTCATTTCTCTCTTTCTGTCTTAATCGTTAGGGTAACCCTAGGTATTACTGAGGAGAGAATAGTATCGAATAGTAAACGTAACAATCGTTGTCTGTCTTTTGAACAGTTTGATGTGTACCAAACAGACTGGAATGAGCAGAAAAAAAAGAGGGTCGCACTTGAGAGCAGACGTCAGGCGGTAGTTTCGCTGCACCATTCAGCCAGATTAAAAGCACAGAGCTTTTCCACCGTTGCAGAGAAAGAGTGCGAGAGGAGCTCTGAAAGAGACATCGGCGATTAGGAAGGGCGCTCAGGCCAGTCTGTGATTGATAGCGCCGCCGGAGCAGAGCGGCAATTACGCGTTCCGGACCGCTTATCGCGTAGGGAGGCGAGGAAATTATCAGCGTAAATCAAAGCGCCGCGCCGCTGTCCGCGCCCTCTGTCGCTGCGGCCGTGCGTGGCCGAGGTGCACCCAGAGCGGGGGTCACTTCCCGCGGACCCCCGGCGGATTCATTGCAGACCGTACCAACTGAACCACGTTCGCCATGAAAGTCAGCAGCAAGCGTAACTGCACACAAAAAGTAAGTGCGCCTTTTTCGTAAACGTATTACTTGTTTGTTGCTATTCATTGAGGAAAAAAAGATCACAATTTAACGTTTCGTCGACGACGGTTTCCGACATAATTACTCAACAGCCACAAAACGGAAGAACGTCACATATTGACGGTTCTTCTACTTCTACTTCTCCTTGTGCCTTTGTTCTGCATTTACACACGGTCGGCATGGTTACGGTCGGATTTGGCAGGGTTAAATTCAAGTGGCGGCCGGATGCCTTTCCTGTTGCCATCCCGGTGGAGAAATGGTGAAGATGAAGACAACGATGACATAGAAGACAACACAACACCCAGTCCATGACAGAATAAAATCTCCGGCTCCCAGCCGGGAATCGAACGCGAGTACCTTGACACGACAGTCGACCGCGCTGACCACTTTCTTGACACCCGTTTGAGTTCGTCGTTGATCCATTAACTCAGTTTTTTTTTTTTTATTACAGGAGGCAGCTAACCCTCTGACCGAACACGCCGAGTTACCATGCCGGCATCACTGACCTATTGGGGCGGACCGGATATTGGCTGTTCATAGAGATCATTTAAAGTTACCCTAGGAAACAAAATATAGCTGAGAAAATTTTTTACTAGAAGCATGAAAAAGCAGCAGGAAGTGCTGGTAGGAACTAAGAGTGCAAAAACTTTTAAAACAGGAGAAAGGAAAAGAGATATAAAAGGAACATGGGTACAAGGCGTAAGGAAACGAGTTATCGTTAAGTGTTATGAACGGGATATAAAACTGCTGAATTGTTTGTTTCAATGTGGAGAGTACATAACTTCTATAAATTTTTGTGACATTTATGATCTTATGAAGTACTGTACAACTGATGGAAAGAGTGTGAAATGAATTCGCTACATTCAGTGGTTAGAGTTAGTACTCTATCTGTTTGTAACGAGTGTCTAGTCTAATCTAGTTGTTACTTCAATAATCAGAAGTAACTTTAGCAGCCAGAGACAGTATTTACATATAAACTGTCCGTTCTTAATTTTACCTCATCGTATACACCGTCTCTTTGACAAACTTATTAAATAAGTACTTTCCTCAAGAAGAGGAAAGTACTTGTTCTGCAAAGACTTTTGTTTTCAAGTTATCGACAGAGATATTAGTAACTGTGTTAGCTCTGCTGTCTGCATTACGTACTTCTAACTCCATTGAATGATTTAGTTGTGGAAATTAAAGTAATTGTATGAGAGCACGAAATCTAATAGGATCAGTGGTTTCGTAGTTTTCTCTTTAGTTATCATCTTTGTCCCACATAGTTATTTTAACAGTATTGAATCATCTGTTGGCTATCGTCTTGAGATCATCGAACTGTTTTAATAATATGTGTACTGTCGTTAACTGATTTGATATCGTACAGGGCAACTATGTCTCACTGTACAAAAAGGATCAAAATGCGAACATGAATCTTAATATCATTAATTTCATTCTCCAGGACATACCTGACGCAGCATACCACTCTTCATATGTGTATTATTGTTCGTTAGACTATTAGTTTCATTGATGTGTCTATGTTGGGCTGCTACTGCGGTTAAAAATAGGTATAATTAAGATTCCGCTTTTATAAAACTTCGTAGGAACCCTCAACACAAACGCTCTCTCCACAGTAGGTATACTCATACAGCTCACAAACACGATGGAGAAATGCCACAAGAAACTCATTGCAATTAAAGAAATACGATTTACCGTTCAAAATCAGGAAGCTTCAGAATCTACAAAGGAAAACTTGTAGTTCAGCTGGACAAGTTACCCAAACGGTTTCGCACAGCTTTGTTGTGGACAAATCAATTATGTATGCAGCAATAAACTTCCACTCAACTTCAGAAAGGATCTCCACAATCTCAGTAAAATCTGTAAACAAGACATATACACTGATAAATGTTCACGCTCCCACTAAAGACTAGAATAGAAGAAATCCACAAGCAATAGATTACTTTTGGGAACTTAGGACGTCTCAAATAAAATCCCTACAACCCACGTGATTAATTCCGTTAGGAGAAAGCAAGGGACAACTCGGCACAGAGAAAAAATTCAGGAAAATAACAGTAATTCAAAAGGCTCAGAAGACAACAAATAAAAATGGCGAGAGACCAATCTACTTCTGCAAAACTTTTGATCTTAATAACGTGTCCACACAATTTCTTAAACCTGTAAACACAATTACGATAAGGAAATACATAACAGGACTATGGGGGAGTTTCACACAAGCCATGCTGCTATATACAATACGAATAGTAGAGAAATACTTGATGTAAAACAAGAAATGGATCTTTTTTGTTAGACCACCGTTTGCTGCAAATGAAGGTTAGGTTTCAACCTAACAGGAAAAAACCACAAATGAATAAAACATTCAGAATTGATCGAGAATACCCGAAACTCAACAAGAGGAAATTAGGCAATCAAAAACAAAAAAACTGGAAGGAACTTGCACAAGTATTGAAAAACACTGAAATTAGGCAAACCCCAAGAAAGAGAAAACATAGGTGGTGGAATAGGGCATGTGATCAAGCAACAGAAGAGTGAATACAAGCATGGAAAACTTTCAGTAGCAACAAAACTCCTGGAAGATGACAGGAATTGTCGAGAATACTAAAAAATTCATCTAAGGCAGTAGGAAGAGAAAAAAGTAGATATGGTATAGACCGGCTTAAAGAACCTGAACAAGAGTTTATCAAGAATAACACCTGAAACGTTTACAAAATTTTCAGAGAAAATCTGACAGGATATCAACCAACTAATCTGTGATTTCGCCGGCGTGACTGATCACCGGAAACCAACTCGAGAAAAAACTGTCAAATTTTAGCTAAGCATCTTCTCTCACTTCTCAATTGCGAGCCTGCGATAGGAAAACTTGATTTTGAAAAACCCCATCCAATCTTGAGTCGTAAACACCACCTCTTAAAGAATCAAAAGAAATAATTTTGAAGAACAACAAATCTTCCTGGGAAGACTGGATCGTTTGCAGAAATAGGGAATTTAGGTGACAATTGTCTCACACAAGCAACTCACAGAACTATACCAAAGATTTGGGAAACTGAACAAATACCTGTAGAATGGAAACGTGCATTAATTCTACGTCTCCATAAAAAAGGAACGAAAATTGATCGAAATAACGAGAGAGGAATTTCACTGCTCCCTACAGTATACAAAATTCTTTCAAAAGTCCTGCTAAGTCGACTAGAAGAACAGGCGGAGCAATCAGTTGGTGAATATCACGCAGGGCTTCGCAAACGTCGATCTTGTATTAAACTGGCATGGAACAAAACGACAATTTTCTAAATGGGAAGACGTAGAAATACTGTGGTAACTTTTGTCGACTTTAAAAAGGCTTTTTATTCAGCAGATAGGCAAACATTATTCCACACTTGAGAGGGATTCATGATTGACGGAAAAAATAGATCAGTTATCCAACAGACAGTAACAGGTACAACCTCCAAAGTCAAATTAATATGACAAACGTAAGAAGCATTTAATAGTTATACTGGTGTTCCCCAAGGCGATAGTCTCTCCCTCCGTTTATTTAGCATGATTATGGAAAAACTGTGAGAACATGGGAAAGGAAATAAAGGGAACTAAGCTCGAGATTTAAAAAGAGCAAAGAATCAATGTGAAGTGTCTTCCTTTCGCGGACGATCTTGCCTTTCTAACCAACAGTAGAGAAGAACCAAACTAGCACTAGAGAAGCTTAACAAAACCTCACAAAAAAGTGGTCTACAAATCTCCTACGAGAAGACTCAATACATGGAAAAAACCTGCAGGTAAGCTCCCCAGTACATGTCAGTATAGGAAAGTGACACGAGTTGCGTACTTTTTATATCTAGGAGAGATAATCCAACCATCAGGACTGAACTCCATAGTCAATCAAGAAAGAATCTTCAAATTACAAAAAGCATATACTCTCACTTGCAATAACTACAACAAAAATCTATTTCTGTCAATTCAAAGCTAAGGTATTACAACGCAGTGGTTCTACTACAAGCACTCTACGCTGCAGAAACTATAGTGATCCATGGTCGTACGCAAATAAGGGAGATTATAAAGTACGAAAGAAATATTCTGTGGAAAACATATAGACCAGTGTATATTGAAGGAATTTGGATAAAGAGGCCAAAAAGAGAGATCTACAAAGAGATAAAAAAAATAATGGACACCTTCAGAAAGAAAAGGACGAAATTTTTAGACATACCAGCAGGAGGAATAAGGACAGGCTCACATGACAAATCTTTGACATAGCAAATAGTAGCAAGAACACTGAAACAGAGGAACACATTAAGGAACTGGGAATCACACAAGACAACATAAACAACTGTCATCAGTTCAAGAAAAGAACAGAAAAAATGGTCGAAAGAACTCACGAAAGAGCACAGCGAGTGTACAAAGAGAATTTGGGAAGAACGAAGGAAGAAGAAGAAATCACAGCTACTCAAGTTCAATCGTCTCTTAAAAGCGACTAATCGAAACAAGTAATAAATAATTCATCAAAGTAAGTAACACCAGGCGTAAATAAATTCATCATTGGAGAAATAGCATCCAACATGGAGGCTTAACAAATTGTGCACAAGAAACTGTATAATAAAAGTGAACCTTAGTTATATCAAGTAAGCTAACATCTGTTGATACAAATAAAATATTTTGTATATATCGTCTGTCCCTCACAAGATTGTTAGGGAATTATTTTTTTTTTTTTGCTTCCCAAATATCGCCAATTCCGATGGAAAGGATCAGAAAGATTTCAGTCAGAAGAACACAGTATTTCTTTACTTCACTTCTGGGAACTTAATTTGATGACAAATGAACTGACGTTTTTGGTTGATTTCTGCAAGCCAGTAGTACAAAGACACAATAGGGCTTAGAACCGTACTAGGTTAGCATCCGGGGCTATGCTTGGGTAGACAAAATGGTCTATAGAGATATTTTTTATCCAGTATTTATGTCGTTTACAAACTGCAATACTCGTAGCATCTAATGTGCCCACATTAATTAATGCCATTGTTTTTTTTGGAACGTAGCTCTGACCAGAAAGGGATCCTGGTAGCTGGAGTATTAGGATTCTGTTAATCGTGCCTCTTGTGTTCTTTTGGCGATATTTCGATAGGATTTTTCATCCACCCACACATATTTCCTTATGTCTAATCGGGACGTGTAATACTAATTTTAATAGATTTAGCTTTAGATGACTTTTAATGTAAGGAAATATTTTCTTAAAAATTTCTATTCCCTATTTCACCGACTTATGGACTAAATTTCCAAAAAGAGTGAAACATAATTTTTTTTGTTAATTTCCTACAGACAAGCCTGATACAAATTTTTACAAATTTAACTTTGAAAATTCTTTCATAATGAAAGAATTCCATAAAGCCTTTCATCCTCTATTTCACTGCCTTATGCAGATGAATTCACAGAGATACTGAATCAAGCATTTTTTTATTTGTATCCAAGAAGTCAAATACCAAGGTTCATAGATGTAGGTTTGAAAATGTTTTAGTAGTTCTTTAATAATGACTTATTTTCAGAAAAACTTTCAGCTATTATTTCACCCATATACGGATTAAATTTCCAAATAAAGTGAAACATGTATTCCTTTATTATTGACCGAGAAACAAAATACTAATCTTCGTAGGCTCAGCTTCGAAACTGCCTTGTTAGCTACATATTTTCAAATAGCGTGTCATCAACTATTTTACCTTTTTTTTTAGTCATCCGTCTTTTGACTGGTTTGATGCTCCCCTCCAGAAATTCCTCTCCTGTGCCAACCTCTTCATCTCAGAGTAGCACTTCCAATCTTTGTCCTTAATTATTTGCTGGTTGTATTCCAATCTCTGTCTTCCTCTACAGTTTTTACTCTATACAGCTCCCTCTACTACCGTTGAATTCATTCCCTGATGTCTTAACAGATGTCCACATATTCCTTTCCTCTCCGATTCTGTGCAGAACCTCCTCATTCTGTACCTTATCAGTCCACCTAATTTTCAACATTAGTATGTAGCACCACATAACGAATGCTTCGATTCTCTTTTGTTCCGATTTTCCTGCAGTTCTAAGTAGGCTGTTTAGGTTTTCTTATTGGTAACGCCACGTAGCGCTCTGTATAAAAAAACACTGGCTGTGCTGTGTGCAGTCAGTGGCTGGTTGGCATTGTTGTAATACTCGCCATTGTAGTGTTGGGCAGCTGGATGCTAACAGCGCGTAGCGTTGCGCAGTTGGAGGTGAGCCGCCAGCAGTGGTGGACGTGGGGAGAGAGATGGCGGAGTTTAGAAATTTGTAAGAATTGATGTCATGAACTGATACATATATTATGATTATTAAGGTAAATACATTGTTTGTTCTCTATCAAAATCTTTCATTTGCTAACTATGCCTATTAGTAGTTAGTGCCTTCCGTAGTTTGAATCTTTTAGTTAGCTGGAAGTAGTGGCGCTCGCTGTATTGCAGTAGTTTGAGTAACCAAGATTTTTGTGAGGTAAGTGATTTGTGAAATATAAAGGTTAATGTTAGTCAGGGCCATTCTCTTGTAGGGATTATTGAAAGTCAGATTGCGTTGCGCTAAAAACTATTGTGTGTCAGTTTAAGCACAGTCATGTATAATTGTTCTAAGGGGACGTTTCATATGTCGCCCCTTAGCCGAGGATACCTCACTGGAATCTTCTGATTTTTTCCTTGTAGTTTGTGTAATTAGTCTAGACTTTGTTTATTGCTAGCGGGTAATTGTAGAGAGAATCTCCTTTGTAGTTGTAGTCTTTCATTGTTGTACAGTAAAACAGTTGTGGCATGCATGTAGATTTGCACCAAGTATTTCGCAGCTGCGCTTGCAATTAACTAGATATTATTTTCAGTGCTATGTTAATGTGTTCTCTTATATTTGCTCTTCAAATTGTGTTTTTCTGTGTTGTCGTCTGAAATATTGTGACAATAATGGCGTGTGAAAAACGTAATACTAGGCTCCAAAGTAAACTGAGAAATGATAGTGAAGACGAAAGCAGTATGTTAGCGCCACCATGTAATGAATTAACTAATGTTCAAAGTAGTAATTTGGTATTAGTGCATAGGGAAATGGAGCGGGCTTCAAATAATGGCGTAGACAGTGAAACAATTAGTGAACAGGGAAGCATTATCGAACGATCGGTCGGCAACAGCTCGCGTCAGGAATCCGAAACGACAGGACAAAATCTAGGAAATACTGTACATTCTGGTTTTGCGTCCTCACCGTTTTCTCAAATAAGTCAAGACACATTTTCTGCTTGTCAAAATGTGAATGTTGCCGGTGCAAATGCACTGCCGAAAAGCATAGAGGAACAGATTCCAGTCACTAATACATTATTATTGCAATTAATGCAGCAAATGAAACAAAATCAGAGACAAACACACCAACAGTTCGACACAATGGAACAAAATCTTCAAAAGTTAGACACAATGGAACAAAATCTTCAAAAGTTAGACACTATGGAACAAAAGCTTCAAAAGTTAGACACCACACTTCAACAAACACGTGAAGATTTAACTAATGAGTTACATAACATCGAATCTAAATGTCAAAAAGTCTGTAATGACGTAAAAACACAAATTTGTGAGCATTTCCAACCTATTTTTTCGCGGCATGAAAATGCATTACAGAATCACGAAGCAGCCATAAAAGAACTGCAAACTATTATTCATGAAAATCATGAGACCATGCAAGCTAAAATTGACTCAGTTGCATCTACCGATTCGGTTACACAACTTGCAAAAACTCAAGCGAACTTAAAGGACACAGTAGATACCCTGAAAATTGGTTCAGAAAGACACAAAGAGGAAATAATTTCACTATCGGATAAAGTAGCCGAACTTTCAGATCAGTTCACTAACTTATCTACAAAGGTAGATGATGATCTGAATGACACAAAACCTGTAGCCTTCACTGATACTGAAGAGTATGAACAAATTAGAAAATTCAAACAGAATCAAAATCAAATCAACACACAGTACAAAAGAGAAATGCGGGAAGTACAAGATCAATTGGCTCAAGTAATACAAGAATTACATATTTCAGAGGACATTCGCGCCGCAGTACGGGAAGAGGGACATAGCAATACAGAACAACCACAAAATAATAACACAGGGCATTTCGGAAATCATGAAAGAAATTGGCAAGGTACACTGAATTTTGAGATGGAACCGCCGAAACGATGTAACAATGACCGACATGCGACTCGCCGACATGATGATTTTGACTATAAGCTGTTCATTACTACACGTAAATTCAAAAGATTTAAAAAATCTGGCAACGACATTCATCCACAAGCGTAGCTTCATCAATTCTCTCCTTGTTTTCCTTACAACTGGTAATTAGAACACAGATTACAATTTATGTGTGGCTACTTGGAGGATGAATCAGCTGTAAGAATGCGATCGGTCATTCACGATTGCCACAGTGAAGGAGAATTTTATCATGCCTTCCTCTCAGCATATTGGTCTCAAGCTACACAAGACCGAGTAAAACATGGCATCATAATGATGAAACATTTCGAACAATCTGAATTTTCCAGTCTTGTGAAATATTTTGAAAACATGTTGCACAAGAATCAGTACCTGTCAAACCCATACAGCCCCTCAGAACTCATCCGCATTTGCTTAATCAAATTACCGGAACATTTACGGCATATTAATTTGGCAGGACGTTGCAAAGACGACATTGAAGCTTTTCAGGGGCTCTTACAAGAATTAAGAATTGACACTGACAATCGCGGAACGCGAAAACAGGAACACAACAATTACAGGCCACATCCGTCGCAATTCCGCAATGAAAGAAATAATAACTGGACACGACAAGGCTATTCTCACAATACAAATCGTGACTATACCAGACACCACCCGTATGACAACCGTTGGCAGAGTAGTAATAATTACAGGGAAAGATCACCTCTCCGTGCTAGTGACTATCACAGAGACAATCAGAGAAACAAACAATATGGGAAGCAAAATAATTACTATCAAGGGAGACAGAATAACTTTAGACGCAACGGTCCAGCGCGCATTTACGATTCAGAGAGAAATTCTCCACCAAGTGACCGACAAGAAAGAAACTATGGAATCTACCGACATGACGACAGACGATATGATCGTAACGACAGACCTGAATTGCAGCAGAACTGGTGGGATTCAAACAGAGCAGGGCCCTCTAGACAAGGTGAATTTGTAGAAGTTAGATCTCCAAATGCCAATAACGACGCGCGCCAACAAAGACACAATAGGCAATGACTCATACCGCTGGCAGCCACGAAACGTACTTCTGAAACTGACGACGCAGCTGCCGTAGATAGTAATTACGTAAAAATGGAAGACATTAGGGACATCTTACTCCAGGAACAGGACGTAAAATATAACAACATTGCATATTCTGTGATTCACATTACAGTGAATGACGTAAAATTCACGGCAGTACTTGACTCTGGGAGTCCCATTTCAGTCATTAGTGAAACAGCCTTTAGCAAATGCAACAAATCGAACGATTGCCCCACACTTCCGTTACGTAAGATTAAATTACAAGGTGCAATCTTTGGGAAAAGTGTAGATGTACGCTAACAAACTAACTTAGAATTCTCTTGTCAAAGCCACAGCTTCTCTATGAACTTTCTTTTGTTCCATTGTTGTCGACGGAAATTATATTGGGAGTAGAATTTTTCAATGAATACAAAGCAATCTTAAACTTTCACGATGCTGAAATAAGTTTAGAGAAAGAAGGTAAGTCAATAGCTTTGAAATTTGAAGATTGGCTCTCAAACCATGACGAGGAAATTAATCGGCTTTACCTTCTGTTAGACAACAGTTCGGAATTTTCTATGGAACTAGACACTAACAATCACTCAGCCAGTACTGAAACTAATGAGTTAATTCAGAATAAAATTCAAACAATTAAGAATTGTAATGACGCTGATAGGCAGGACCTTTTTGAGATTTTACAAGCACATTCCACAGTTTTTACTCACAAAACAGGAACAATCAAGGGATTTCAGTACCATACGTAATTCCAGCGCATTATAGGGACGTGTTAGAACAGAAATACAATCTATGCTTGACGAGAGCATTATTGAGCCTGCAGTAAGCTCATACAACAACCCATTACATGTTTTTGAGAAGAAACTTGTCTTAGATTCGAGACAAATCAATACTATCATTATTCCTGAAACAGACAGGCCGCAAACGTTGGAAAAACTTCTTCAAAATTTTAATGGTGTAAAAGTATTGTCTTCCACTGATCTCAGATCCAGCTTTTATCAGATCGAACCTCATCCAGAATGTAGAAAATACACAGCTTTCCTTTGTTTCGGCGTTTGTTATCAGTTTCGGAAACTTCCTTTTGGTTTGAACATTTCTTCGGCAGCATTCATTCGCGGGCTAAATTCCATATTATCTGAGCTCTTAAAACGTAACATCACCTTATATGTGGACGATATTCTGGTAACAGAAGCCTCATGGGAACAACATAATCCCTTCCTCAACAGCGTGTTACATGTTTTTGCAGAATCTGGAATTACAGTTAACTTGGAGAACTCTGAATTCGGTAGGACAAAGGTGAAGTTTTTGGGACATATTATTTCTTGTGAAGGCATTCAGCCGGATCCTGAGAAGTTAAAAGCTATCAGAGCCATTCCAGTTCCATCCACAAAAAAACAAGTCCGCAGTTTTCTAGGTCTCGTAAATTTTTATCGTCGTTTTCTGAATATGCAAAATTCTAGTTACACCAAAACTTTGTTCTCTCACTGGAAAAAATACTATTTGGAACTGGGACGAACAAGCACAGTTGGAATTCAATTCTTTGAAAGAATCGCTACTTAACTCGCCAATACTAGCTCATCCAGATCTCTCACAAGATTTTTGCCTTAGCACAGATTCTTCTAAAGTTGGTCTTGGTGCCCATTTATTTCAAGAAGCCATAGAACATGACACTACCGTTCAGAAAACCATTGCTTTTGCTAGCCGAGTGCTAACAAAATCTGAAAAAAATTATTCCGTTACTGAATTACAAGCTTTAGCTATCGTTTGGGCATTTAACAAATTCCGTTTCTTTCTTTATGGTAAGTACGTAAAAGTATACAGTGATCATCGTGCATTACAATTTCTTATGTCTTCAAAATTAAATCATGACAGGTTCAAACGTTGGGCATTGTTTTTGCAAGAATTCCAATTCACAATAGTCTACATTCCCGGCAAGGAGAACATTGTTGCGGACGCACTGTCACGCGCACCGGCTGGGCTTGAGAAAAGTAACACAGAAAGCCACCTCGAGAAAAATATCAGTATTCTTTACATTCAGAAAGACGCCTTTGAAAACTTCATCACCACATCTTTAAAGGACATTGCTCATGAACAAGATAAAGATCCGATTTGGAAAGACTTCAAAAGTAAATGACATGAAAAGACACACACACAGATTCGGCATTATTATCGGGTTAGAAACAACATACTGTTCAAACGATGCACTTTTGATGACAAGCTATGGGTACTTTGCATTCCAGACGATTTTGTTAATAAGCTCATTTACTACATTCATTTCAGCTATGCACATTTTGGTCCACGAAAATGTTATCATATTCTTCGAACGACTTGTTATTTTAACAATATGGAAAAGAGAATTCGAAGAGTCTTGTCTATTTGTGAACTTTGTCAAAAGGCGAAACCATCTACTGTCTCGCATCGTGCTCCATTTTTTCCTATCATTCCTACTAAATTAAAAGAATTTGCTGCTGTTGATCTCTTGGGACCGCTTGTTAGAACATCTAATGGATTTTCGTACGTTCTAGTCGCTGTTGAACTTACTTCAAAATTTGTTTCTTTCACTCCGTTACGTAAAGCCACTGGACGGTCTGTATCCAACGCCTTTCTTAAAAATTTCTTACGTGAAGTTGGACACGTTAGTAAAGTCAGTTCAGATAACGGACCGCAATTCAGATCTGCTGTTTGGTCACGCATGCTTCGTAACCATAAAATCAAATCTGTTTTTATTTCATTGTACTCACCACATTGTAACACGTCTGAACGGATTATGAAAGAAATCAATAAGCTTTGCAGACTTTATTGTCACAGAAAGCATCAGCATTGGGACAGATATTTACACTTATTTCAAAACGTGCTGAATGAAATGCCTCCTGACTCCACTGCGTTACCACCTGTTCTTGTACTGAAGAATAAAGAACCACCGAACAGAATCAGAGAGGTTGTACCTTTTCCGAATACACGTAAACTTCGACACAAAGACATAATTGATTTGGCTAATAAAAATATAAATTCTGCTGCAGACAAAAGGAGAAAATTACACAGCAAAGCAAATGCAAAGAAATTATATATTGGTCAGAAAGTTCTCTTTAAAGCTTATTCATTGTCACATAAGAAGCAACACTTGAGTCACAAATTCTTTCTAGTTTACAATGGACCTTACAGAATCCGACGTGTTGTTGTTGTTGTTGTCTTCAGTCCTGAGACTGGTTTGATGCAGCTCTCCATGCTACTCTATCCTGTGCAAGCTGCTTCATCTCCCAGTACCTACTGCAACCTACATCCTTCTGAATCTGCTTAGTGTACTCATCTCTCGGTCTCCCTCTACGATTTTTACCCTCCACGCTGCCCTCCAATGCTAAATTTGTGATCCCTTGATGCCTCAAAACATGTCCTACCAACCGATCCCTTCTTCTAGTCAAGTTGTGCCACAAACTTCTCTTCTCCCCAATCATATTCAATACCTCCTCATTAGTTACGTGATCTATCCACCTTATCTTCAGTATTCTTCTGTAGCACCACATTTCGAAAGCTTCTATTCTCTTCTTGTGCAAACTAGTTATCGTCCATGTTTCACTTCCATACATGGCTACACTCCATACAAATACTTTCAGAAACGACTTCCTGATCCATAAATCTATATTCGATGTTAACAAATTTCTCTTCTTCAGAAACGCTTTCCTTGCCATTGCCAGTCTACATTTTATATCCTCTCTATTTCGACCATCATCAGTTATTTTACTTCCTAAATAGCAAAACTCCTTTACTACTTTAAGTGTCTCATTTCCTAATCTAATTCCCTCAGCATCACCCGATTTAATTTGACTACATTCCATTATCCTCGTTTTGCTTTTGTTAATGTTCATCTTATATCCTCCTTTCAAGACACTGTCCATTCCGTTCAACTGCTCTTCCAAGTCCTTTGCCGTCTCTGACAGAATTACAACGTCATCGCCGAACCTCAAAGTTTTTACTTCGTCTCCATGAATTTTAATACCTATCCCGAATTTTTCTTTTGTTTCCTTTACTGCTTGCTCAATATACAGATTGAATAACATCGGGGAGAGGCTACAACCCTGTCTCACTCCTTTCCCAACCACTGCTTCCCTTTCATGCCCCTCGACTCTTATGACTGCCATCTGGTTTCTGTACAAATTATAAATAGCCTTTCGCTCCCTGTATATTACCCCTGCCACCTTTAGAATTGGAAAAAGAGTATTCCAGTCAACATTGTCAAAAGCTTTCTCTAAGTCTACAAATGCTAGAAACGTAGGTTTGCCCTTCCTTAATCTTTCTTCTAAGATAAGTCGTAAGGTCAGTATTGCCTCACGTGTTCCAACATTTCGACGGAATCCAAACTGATCCTCCCCGAGGTCTGCATCTACCAGTTTTTCCATTCGTCTGTAAAGAATTCGCGTTAGTATTTTGCAGCCGTGGCTTATTAAACTGATAGTTCGGTAATTTTCACATCTGTCAGCACCTGCTTTCTTTGGGATTGGAATTATTATATTCTTCTTGAAGTCTGAGGGTATTTCGCCTGTCTCATACATCTTGCTCACCAGCTGGTAGAGATTTGTCAGGGCTGGTTGTCCCAAGGCCGTCAGTAGTTCTAATGGAATGTTGTCTACTCCGGGGGTCTTGTTTCAACTCAGGTCTTTCAGTGCTCTGTCAAACTCTTCACGCAGTATCGTATCTCCCATTTCGTCTTCATCTACATCCTCTTCCATCCTCAGGGATGGCTAGAGGACAAATGTAAGGATGTAGAAGCTTATCTCACTAGGAGTAAGATAGATACTGCCTACAGGAAAATTAAAGAGACCTTTGGAGAGAAGAGAACCAAGTGTATGAATATCAAGAGCTCAGATGGCAGCCCAGTTCTAAGCAAAGAAGGGAAGGTAGAAAGGTGGAAGGAGTATATAGAAGGTTTATACAAGGGCGATGTACTTGAGGACAATCCGACGTATACCACATAATAATTGCGTTGAAGTTGAAACTCTGCGTACTAGGAAGAGTAAAGGTTTACACCACATTTCACATGTAAAACCATTTATTGAAATATAATCTGCTTTTAACTTTGTCTTCGCCATAAAAGATTTCACTTCACATTTGTAGTATGGTTTGTCACACTGAGAAACTGTTAACATGCAAGAATGTTTTGAAGTTAACTATCCAGTCTAGAACCCACGGGACATTTTTAAACAGAAATTACGAATGCATTGTTATAGTGAACAGACGACAAAGTGCTATTATTTGTACATTCTTGCTTGTTAGTTGCACGATTACGTAACGACTATAAGGCTTACATACTTAGAACATATACTGTTAATGAGGTTTTAATGCAACATTTTGGTTTAGTTGAAAAGACATTCTTTATTTGAAGTACTTTCTGTGAGATAAAAGATAACTTAGCATTTGGTTTCTTTGATAGCTACACGATTATATCACGACGCTATTAATGTGTGACACAATTTACATTGTGCTTTTGCGGTGTATCTGTTTTATATCTGCATAGTTTTTCTGAATTCTTCTGGAAAGGAAAACATGTTTTAGTAGTTACTTTGTGGTATAGCTACAATGAGACAGCCTTTTCTGTAGCACAATAATACATTGCCGTACAGTACGTACTTCATCACAGCAATAAGCGTAGTAACTACTACACTCCTGGAAATTGAAATAAGAACACCGTGAATTCATTGTCACAGGAAGGGGAAACTCTATTGACACATTCCTGGGGTCAGATACATCACATGATCACACTGACAGAACCACAGGCACATAGACACAGGCAACAGAGCATGCACAATGTCGGCACTAGTACAGTGTATATCCACCTTTCGCAGCAATGCAGGCTGCTATTCTCCCATGGAGACGATCGTAGAGATGCTGGATGTAGTCCTGTGGAACGGCTTGCCATAACATTTCCACCTGGCGTCTCAGTTGGACCAGCGTTCGAGCTGGACGTGCAGACCGCGTGAGACGACGCTTCATCCAGTCTCAAACATGCTCAATGGGGGACAGATCCGGAGATCTTGCTGGCCAGGGTAGTTGACTTACACCTTCTAGAGCACGTTGGGTGGCACGGGATACATGCGGACGTGCATTGTCCTGTTGGAACAGCAAGTTCTCTTGCCGGTCTAGGAATGGTAGAACGATGGGTTCGATGACGGTTTGGATGTACCGTGCACTATTCAGTGTCCCCTCGACGATCACCAGAGGTGTACGGCCAGTGTAGGAGATCGCTCCTCACACCATGATGCCGTGTGTTGGCCCTGTGTGCTTCGGTCGTATGCAGTCCTGATTGTGGCGCTCACCTGCACGGCGCCAAAGACGCATACGACCATCATTGGCACCAAGGCAGAAGCGACTGTCATCGCTGAAGACGACACGTCTCCATTCGTCCCTCCATTCACGCCTGTCGCGACACCACTGGAGGCGGGCTGCACCATGTTGGGGCGTGAGCGGAAGACGGCCTAACGGTGTGCGGGACCGTAGCCCAGCTTCATGGAGACGGTTGCGAATGGTCCTCGCCGATACCCCAGGAGCAACAGTGTCCCTAATTTGCTGGGAAGTGGCGGTGCGGTCCCCTACGGCACTGTGTAGGATCCTACGGTCTTGGCGTGCATCGGTGCGTCGCTGCGGTCCGGTCCCAGGTCGACGGGCACGTGCACCTTCCGCCGACCACTGGCGACAACATCGATGTACTGTGGAGACCTCACGCCCCACGTGTTGAGCAATTCGGCGGTACGTCCACCCGACCTCCCGCATGCCCACTATACGCCCTCGCTCAAAGTCCGTCAGCTGCACATACGGTTCACGTCCACGCTGTCGCGGCATGCTACCAGTGTTAAAGACTTCGATGGAGCTCCGTATGCCACGGCAAACTGGCTGACACTGACGGCGGCGGTGCACAAATGCTGCGCAGCTAGCGCCATTCGACGGCCAACACCGCGGTTCCTGGTGTGTCCGCTGTGCCGTGCGTGTGATCATTGCTTGTACAGCCCTCTCGCAGTGTCCGGAGCAAGTATGGTGGGTCTGACACACCGGTGTCAATGTGTTCTTTTTTCCATTTCCAGGAGTGTATATCTATACGCAAAGCATTTCACTTTTGTTTATCATGAGGTAGGTACATTGACTTCTGCAGAACTTAGCTTTCGGAGGACGATAACTACGACACTTCCACAGAGATTATCTTACAAAAAGACGCACAGTTTAGCGCTACAGTACTCGTATTTGAGTGATTAATTTTGTACCAATAACATTTATTTTTAAAGATATTTGAATTACAATGATACAAATGTTTTCCGTGATACATTTCATTCCATTGCTGTAATCTGTAACACCTGAGGATATAATTACATTAATCCTCAGGGGGGTACACGCTTACTTTGTGTACCATGTGTTTGGCTAGCACAAGGAGCCATAGCTAATATCTTATTTGCTTATACAATTTTACACATCGGTACCATATTACTCTAACACATAAATTACACAGCTATCTGATTATTTAACAGAGGAACAAACATTTTTTTTTTTAATCCATCAGTAACAGATGTTTACGTAATTACACAGTTGGATAACTTCATACTTACGAAATTGTATTTTGTCTGTACTTTGTGAACTGTTCATATTTTTTCAGAACCATTGTGATACTATGAGAGCTTTGAATGATGTATTTGGTATGGGATCACGATTTTTAAAGTATGTTTGAGGTAAATGACACTTTTGACATGAGTAGAGAATTTTTTTAGGTTTTGAAATTATTGGAGGAAGCTACGACGATTTTGAGAATTTGACTGAGGTGTTATGATGTTATTATTACGATGACTATGTGTATTACGCTGTTGCGGTATGTTTATGATCAATAAGCTGATGCTATATGAGTTATCTGATTATACTACGTATCTGTTATGATGAAATATTGAAGAAGTGTCGACGAATAAGGTAAGGAATAATGAGTAGTGGTTAAGGACTCTGGTTTGTGCAAAAGGTTGTTGGAAATCAAGAATCGTACTTTAAGGGGTTATGAAATGTGTGTATATGCGTTAATATATCACTATGGTGGCGAAAAGTGTTTGGACACTATTATATTTATAGGATTTTATTTTCTACACATTTGTAACGCAAATTCTCAACCTGTGAAAATATTTTTAAATGAGACTGCCACTGTAGCGGAAACTGGAGTCGTAAATATTTCGGTAAGAAAGTTAAGTGACCATCTGCACGTAATGCGTCATGGGCACCCAGCTGGGTGACAGCCACGTGGAAACAAGCCATCAGTGTGAGCCTTTCAGAGGCACAGGTGGAGAAAAAAATAAAGTGGTCATTATCCTCGCTATTGACATTTCTTTGTAGAAAGCATCGCAAAAGCGACACGCTCATTACTTGGAAAGATATTTTCTTACATCTGCATACCTGACAATGACAAGCGTCTTTCTACGAGAGTTGAGAGAATTTGTACTAACTTATGAAATGTCACATGACTATTGAATGATATTTTTATGCTTTGCCTTTCATAGTTGCTTGTTTCATTTGATATCTGTTTTCCAGCGGTGTTACAGCGTTGGTTTTATAAAATAAAATTAAATGCATTTGCTAATGTGAAAACTTTCTGTCAACAGATATGTTAAATAATGATTTTATGATCCACATTCTTCAAAAAAAGGAGCACTTGGAAAGGAAAAAACAATGAGAAAGGACTAGTAACAGTAACTGCATATATAATTTTCTTTTCCAGTACTTGGTAATTTTTTTAGAATTAGTTTTTGTAGTGTGCCACTTTAATTTCATAGACATTTAGTGTACTATTTTTTTCTGCTTGTGGGTTTGTCATGTTTAGATATAAGTTATTACATTTACTGCTGCTTGCTTTGCCAATTTCCATTGTTTTTTTTGTTATTGTTGTTTGTGTTAATTTGTTTTGTGATGGTGCATTGCGTCGTCCCTTAGTTTAGCATCTCAGCTCAGCTCAGTAAAGATGTTTAAACATTATTTATTCTGTTTTGTTCGAATGCTCATGTGTGAAGTTGAGGTTTCAAAAGTTATTCTGATCTTTTATGTATGTAATTTTTCTAACACTGATGTATTTGTTATTTCGATTCTTTTGTAAAGCCCCTATTACTACAAATGTTATCTGTATTGTTATGTTCTTTAATGATGTATTTTGTACCTTTGTTATTGTATTCTTATGTTATAAAATTGTAATTGACACCAGTTGATCAAATGAAGTAATTTGTAAGTTACATTTCACTGCACACGTTACTGTTGGTCATAATATATGGACAATATGTGAGAAGTAGGGACTGTTAGTGTTTGCACGTGTGTTAATAATTGAGCAAGGGACTGGTCAACAGCATTGCTCATTCTAAGGACATTTCCAAAAAAAAAAAAAAATTGTGAGTGCACAAGTGGTGGTTTATGGACTTGCTATATTGTCCACAAGACTCTTCGATGGTGATTGTGCACCTACACAGTCGCAACAGATGGTTGCTGGCCATCTCTACAAGGACTGAAGTGGGTCTGCACCTTCGATGGCCCACCAATACCATTATTTCTACAAGGACTGCAGTGGGTCTGCACCTCTGGTGGCCCACCAATACCATAATCTCTACCAAGACTACAGTGGGTTTACTCTGTGATGACCTACCTAACAATAGTCTTCAACTTCGACTGACTCTACTGTGGGTTTGCTCTGTTGTGGCCCATTACCTGTCTGCATGTAAAGAGTCAGCACTGTCTTTCCGTTGGAAGGACAACACTACTTCTTCAAGACTGCATGGAAATCCACTACTTCCGTGTGCATTTTCTTTTATAGCTCAGTCTTTGAGAAAAACACTACTATTTTACTGTGATGAATGATCAGGACTGTCTATATGGACTGTTATAAAATTTTAGCTTTTGACCAACATTGTATCAATAAGTGTGTGCATTTGATTTCTTTGCTATTGTAATCATAATTATGAAAAAAAATTTCAGATCTGTATTGGCCACTGCCCAAAACAATTTGTAAATTTTTGTTGTGGGGAGCATGGGGGCTATGTAAGTAGGCTGTTTAGGTTTTCTTATTGGTAACGCCACGTAGCGCTCTGTATAAAAAAAAACACTGGCTGTGCTGTGTGCAGACAGTGGCTGGTTGGCATTGTTGTAAAACTCGCCGTTGTAGTGTTGGGCAGCTGGATGCTAACAGCGCGTAGCATTGCGCAGTTGGAGGTGAGGCGGTAGCAGTGGTGGACGTGGGGAGAGAGATGGCGGAGTTTTGAAATTTGTAAGAATTGATGTCATGAACTGATACATATATTATGATTATTAAGGTAAATACATTGTTTGTTCTCTATCAAAATCTTTCATTTGCTAACTATCCATATTAGTAGTTAGTGCCTTCTGTAGTTTGAATCTTTTAGTTAGCTGGAAGTAGTGGCGCTCGCTGTATTGCAGTAGTTTGAGTAACCAAGATTTTTGTGAGGTAAGTGATTTGTGGAACATGTAGGTTAATGTTAGTCAGGGCCATTGTCTTGTAGGGACAATTGATAGTCAGATTGCGTTGCGCTAAAAACTATTGTGTGTCAGTTTAAGCACAATCATGTATAATTGTTCAAAGAGGACGTTTCACATAGACGAGTCTTGTAAAATTTTTCTAAGGGGACGTTTCACAGTGCATGTTTCACTACCATAGAATGATGTGCTCCAAACGTACATTCTCAGAAATTTTATTTCTCAAATACGGCCTATGTTTGATGCTACCACATTTCTTTTGGCCAGGAATGCCCTTTTTGCCAATGTTAGTATGATTTTGATGTCGTCCTTGCCCTGTCCGTCATCGGTTATTTTGCTGCCTAGGTAACTTCATAAACATTGTTACCATCAATCCTAATGTTAAGTTTTCTGCTGTTCTCATTTCTGCTGCTTCTCATTACTTTTGTCTTTCTTCCACTTACTCTCAATCCATCTACTGTACTCAATAGACTATTCATTCCATTCAGTATATCATGTAGTTCTTCTTCACTTTCACTGAGGATAGCAATGTCTTCAGCGAATTGTATCATTGATATTCTTTCACCTTTAATTTTAATTCATCTCCCGAACCTTTCTTTTATTCCCACCATTACTTCTTTGAGGTACCGATTGAACAGCAGAGGGAAAAACCTACATTCCTGTCCTACAACCTTTTTAATCCAAGCGCATCATTCTTGGTAGTCCATTCTTACTATTCGCTCTTGGCCTTTGTACATATTGTATAATCCCAGTCTCGCCCTACAGTTTTCTTCTGTTTTTCTCAGAATTTCGTGCATCTTACACGATTTTACATTGCGGAACTCTTTTTCCAGGTCAAAAAATCCAATGAACATGTCTACATTTTTCTTTAGTCTTGCCTCCATTATCAACCGCAATGTCAGAATTGCCTCTCAGATACCTTTACCTTTCCTATAGCCAAACTGATTGTTATTTAGCACATCCTCAGTTTTCTTTTCCAATCTTCGGTACGTTATTCTTGTCAGCAACCTGGATGCATCAATTTTTTAGCTAATTTGTGATAATTTTCGCACTTGTCAGCTCTTTCAGTATTCGGAATTGTGTGGCTGATATTTTTCCGGAAGTCAGATCGTATATCGACAGACTCATCCATTCTATACACCAACACGAAGAGTCGTTTTGTTGGCACTTCCACCAATGGTTTTAGAAATTATGATGGAAGATGTAATGTTATCTAACCCTTCTGCTTTATTTGATCTTAAGCCCTCCAAAGCTCTTTTAAATTCTGATTCTAATACTGGATCCGATATCTTTTCTAAATCGATTCCTGTTTCTTCTTTTATCACATCAGACAAATCTTCCCCTTATAGTGGCCTTCAATGTACTGTTTCCACATACCAGCCCTCGCATCCGCTTTTAGCATTGAAATTCCTGTTGCACTCTTCATGCTACCACGCTTGGATTTAATGTCACCGAAGGTTATTTTGACTTTCAGATTTGCTGAGTCTGTCCTTCCAACAAACATTTCTTATTCGATTTCTTCACATCTTTCATCAGCCATTTTGTCTTAGCTTCCCTGCACTTCCTAGTTATTTCATTCTTCAGCGACTTGCATTTATGTATTCCTGATACTCCTGAGCGTATTTGTACTTCCTTCTTTCATTAACTGAAGTATTTTTTCTGTTACCCATAGTTTCTTCGTAGTTACCTTCTTTGTTCCTATGTTGTTCTTCCTACTTTCTGTGATTGCGCTCTGTAGAGTTGTCCATTCCTCTTCAATTGTACTACCTACTGAGCAATTATTTATTGCTGTATCTATAGTCTTAGAGAACTTCAAGCGTGTCTCGTCACCCCTTAGTACATCCATACCCACTTCTTTGCGTATTGATCCTTCCTTAATAATGTCAGGCTACTCATCATCACTACTGTATTCTGATACGATTCTACATCTGCTCCTGCGTACGCCTTACAATGCAGTATCTGATTTCGGAATCTCTGTCTGACCACGATGTAATCTAACTGAAATCTTCCCGCATCATCCACCTCCTCTTCTGATTGTTGAACAGAGTATTCGCTATTACTAGCTGGAATTTTTTACAGAACACAATTAGTCATTATCCTCTCTCATTTCTTTTCCTTAGCCCATATTCTACTGTAACCTTTTCTTCTACTCCTTCCGCTACAACTGCATTCCAATCCTCCATGTCTCTTATATGTTCATCTCCGTTTATGTGCTGTATTATCCCATCATTGTGCTCTATACTTTCTCTGTCGCTTCATCTCCAGCTTACGATGTCGGCAACTATCGTTGTCTGTGTTGGTTTGCTATAGATTCTGATAAGAATAACCCAATCACTTAACTGTTAATTGTAACACAGTCTACTCCCTACCTTTCTATTCATAACGTATCCTACTCTCGTTATACCACTTTCTGTTGCTGTTGATGTTACTCTGTACTCATCTGACCAGAATTCCTTGTCTTCTTTCCATTTCACTTCACTGACCCCTACTATATTTAGATTGAGGCTTTGCGTTTCCCATCTCAGATTTTCTGTCTTCCCTATCACATTCAAATTTCGGACAGTCCACGCCTTATCTCCTATAACATTATCCTTTCGTTGATTATTCAACCTATTTATGATGGTCACCTCCCTCTTGACAGTCCCCTCCCGGAGATCCGAATGCAGGACTATTCCTGAATCTTCTGCCAATGGAGAGATCATCCTGACACTTTTTCATTTACAGGCCACACGTCCTTGCGGATACACGTTACGTGTCTTTATTGCAGTTTTTCCGATTGCTTTCTGCATCCTCGTGCCGTTGATCTTTGCTGATTCCTCCACCTTTATTGACAATTTCCCATCCCAAGGACAAGAGAATGCCCTGAATCTCTATCCGCTCCTCCACCCTCTTTGACGAGGTCGTTGACAGAATGAGGATGTCTTGTTACGTTGAAAGTCTTCGGCCGCCGATGATGATTATTAATCATAATTCAAAAGGTGGCGGGTTTCGAACTCGGTATCGAGGTCGTATTGATCACTAATCAAAGACGCTACCTCTAGACAACGGGTGTAAGCTTCCCTAAGAAGTGGAATTTCGAAAAATCCCTTTCAAAACTACTGCTACAATAGAAGATCACTTCAGTTATTCACCATGTAAATTTGTGTTTTCTGTAATTTGGTCTGAGCGGTTAACAACGAATGACGGCTCTAAATCTCAAATCAACTTCCAGTAAATTTTTCGCGACGGTTTCTGATTGCACACTCTGTCTCACTAAGATACTCCCATGCTAATGATTCGATCTTTCTCAGTCCGTAAGGTGGTGATACGATGTACAAAGTTCCCTCTGGATTTTACAGTCTCCTGATGTGAGGTGGAGAAAGGAATTTTACTTCTGTATCGAAAATCCTGACGACAAACTTACATAAGGATAAAATTTCAATGTTTGTATGCAACAGAAATTGAAATACTGCACTCTGAGTTTGGTAGTGATAGTGTAAGACTGTTGCATAAGTTGCTCATCCTTTAACAGTCTCTATTTCTGTCAGTGTAATTGTCCGATTAAAGCAAAACATTCAACATTACTGATTCTACCTGGAATCACATTAAGCTGATACGCAAATGCTGTAACGTAGATCAAAAGATACACACATTACTTCAGTTGTAATATTCAGAGTCAGTTCGTTGGATATTGCATCAATATACAATTCCACGAGATGTATGCTACATGGGGACCAGTCGGTTACAAACAAATGAAATATCAACGTGTAAAAACATTTCACACGAGGAAAAGTAAGTCCTAATGACAATGATCCTTTTCCAGATTTCATGAGATAATGATGGTGTCATTTCCAATCCTGAAGGACTGTTACTAACGTCCTTTAAATATTTCACTAAGAGACTTGCGTCATAGCGCTTCTTGTTTCGATGGCAGTCTGCCCAAAGGCGTGCCACAATTTGGCAAATGTACAACAGAATATTCAAAACACGCATGTACGACGAAGTGTCAGCCTGAATCAGGAATTTCTGGGAATGGCTTAAGAATTTTCCCAGGTGAATTGAGAGCATCAGTTCCACATTACGAAAGTGAAGAGTAAAATTAATTACATACAAAAGGAAGACACTAGCGAGAGCTTTAGATTGGTGTTAAAGTGGTATTACATAGCAACGTGCTCAAAATTATCTCTTATGGAAACGTTTATCTTTGGATCAAAGAATAAAAAGGGCTGGATAATTTAGGACTGTTGGACATTTCGATCATGGCTGAGAGTTGAGAAGTTGAGCGACATGTAGGCAGTGTGGACATGGTCTAACAAGCGTATTAGTTCACAGAAGGTGTTGACAAACACAAAGATGTTAATTGAGGATGAAACAGCAGGCAATACTAATGAAATTAACTGAATTTGGAATTTCTTTTTGCAAAGATCGTACATCACAATTAGTAAGTCGGACACCACGTCAGCAAAGGCGAAGGAAGGTGCATTGACAATGCCATACTGAGTACCTAACTAGGAGGAGCGTCCAAAAAGTCATGCAAAACTTTTATTGTCAGTTCAGTTGTAAAATTAATTCAAAATTTTCTGTGGGACATCGTGGAATATTCCCACTCCAGCCTCTACAGTTTCATGAAGTTGCAGTAGCTGGCGGAGCTATAATTAGCCCTCAAAAAGGTACCTGTAACGGAGGTACGTCTCAAGTAGAAAGCTGTCATTGAGCTTCTTCTGGCGGAAAACCATACCATCGCAGATATTCGTAGGCGCTTCTAGAATGTCTACGAGACATGGCGGTGAACAAAATCACGGTATGTCATTGGGCGAGAAGTTCGTCATAGTCGCAACGAGGTCGTGTAAACCATTCTGATACCCCTTTGCCGGCTGGCCGCTCACAGCTGTGAATTCTGCAAATGTTGGAACGTGGGGATACTCATTCGAGGTGATCGACGGACTACAATTAAACGTCTTGCTACTTAGCCATTGGTAGTACCGATACACTCGTCTACCATTTGGTGTACTCAGAGGTGTAGGTTCCTCGCCGCCTGACACAAGACCATAAAAAGCAACGAACGATCATCCATGTGGACCTGCTTGCATGTTATGAGGCTGATAGTGACGATTTGTTTTGGAACATCGTTATAGGCTATGAGACATTGGTTCATCACTTCGAACCGGAAACAGAACAACAATCCATATAAATGCGGCTCCTCCTACACAACCGAGAAGGCTCACAAAACATCATTACAACTTTCTTCCTCATCCACTCTGAAACCTGTATCTACCACCTTTCGACTTCCATCTACTTGGCTCGATTAAGGATGCACTCCGCGGGAAGGAGTACATGGATGATGTGAAGATTATTGACCCAGCAAGACGTTGGCCTCTATATCAACTAGTAGAGTGGTGCCATGTGTGCGGACAGGATCTCCCAGTAGAGCGGCGTAAGGCCGCTGCATTGAACGGAGATTGTGTTGAAATATAAGGTTTTGTAACCAAACGAGTGGAGAACAATGTGGTGTACTGGAATCCTGAAACAAACCAAACCGTTTTCAGTGAAAATGATTGCATTGTTTACTGAACATCCCTCGTATCAAAAGAAATGGTTCAAATGGCTCTGAGCACTATGGGACTTAACATCTATGGTCATCAGTCCCCTAGAACTTAGAATTACTTAAATCTAACTAACCTAAGGACAGCACACAACACCCAGTCATCATGAGGCGGAGAAAATCCCTTACCCCGCCAGGAATCGAACCCGGGAACCCGGGCGTGGGATGCGGACTCCCTGGTATCACCTCGGACCACTGTTCGATTATAGTCTGTCACTGCTGTAAGCCAGAGTGGAACAGAAATCTGAGACCAAGAGATGATAAGCGTACCTAAGCGCAGGCGGCGTATCAGTCGGATACATTCAAAAGGAACGGCACTCCAAAGACACACTTTCGGCAAAACGTCCTTGAAATTCAACTTCGGCCGCGCCGAGTGTTCACACAAAATTCAACTTCACGTTGTTCTACTGTGCTTGAAAGATTTAATAATTTGGAATTCAAGTTCACATCTCCGTTTTCTTTCCGGTTTATTTCTTTTGTGGATGAGGGGCCGCGCTAATCAGTGCCGAATGAGAGAGCAAATTCAGTGAGTGCTCACCGTATGTCACAACTATTCAGTTCAGAATTTCCATGTCTTCACTGAAATTTAGCAGCCTCCTGTTACAGCTCTCGCACTTGCAAACAATTTACCAAATTGGTTCAAACCTCACTTAGACAACGGAATCCTAGCTTTGTAACAGTAGTAAAAAAAACTTAAACGTTCACAGGTATTCCAGTCCCTAAAGCTGAACAGCCTTTCCAAAACTTGTAGAATATTACGAAGTCTCCGCAACGCTATACAGCGGAAGAGTTCGTCGTAATCAGGTATCCACTCCTAAGTTCCCAAGTTGCACGGAATGGATGCCGACTATGAGAAGACGCTACCCAGTCCGACACAGCTTCCACGCGGTCCAACGTCCAAGTTGGAACTATGCTACGCTCTCTGACCTTTCGCCTCACAAAGTACCATCCTGTTCCGCTGCTCGTGAACCACCTAATGTTAATGTAAATCATCCACAAACGGCAGTCACAGAACTACAACGCTCACTTATATTTCAAACCTCACGTCGTTCCACGTCCTGTGTCTTCATACATTGAACATATTACTACGGCATTTGATATTGGAGCTGTAGTTTGATTGAATAGCACTTTGCAAATCTGTGCAAACTACATACAGAAATTTTCTTAATTCTAATGATTAACAAAAATTTAAAATATCTGTCACACAGAATGTTCAAGGGTTTTGCCTCTGATGTACGTAAGTTTGTCCCTCATAGAGTGTATTAATTGCTAATTAAATCAGGTTTGTTGACCTAACAGTTTTTTGGGTATCATACCGCGTCGTAATATGTGTATGAAACCACCATTTCTGCCAAGACCTTCGGTATTGTACCGTGCCATACTTTTCAAAAAAGTATTCTGGGGAAACCAACGTTATGGCCATGGTTATAGCGGCCTTATTCTGGGTCAGTGGACACAGAAGAACGACAGTGTAGCCGCCGTCGTAAAATTAGTTTCTCCAGTACACTTTTTTATCTTATGACGCGGTGCGCGACTCAGGAAAATTTTATGTCAAGTGACGCTTCCGCGAAGCCAATGTAAATATATTTCATCAGGTTAATTAATGTTGTATTAGCTAGTAAAATGTCTACATCTATACTTATTGTTCCAGTTATTCTGTGTGATTATATAACATACTGCTGTGTGTGGCAGATAGTTTTCTATGATTAAAGGATGAATTTCCGCAATAATCCTTGGCAAGAGCCGGCTATATACGTCTACTGTAGCAAATCTAAATGTGTTTCAACCGGTCACTTGTTCCTGTATCCCTATGTCTAAGGAAGCTGGTAACTACTATACAACTATATTACCTAAGCAATGTTCTCCTGATATTGTAAATACTGTGGGGGGGAATGGAATTTATTACTCCTAATTAGGGTCTAAAATTCTTTATTGAAAAGTATATCATGATTTTATACACGGCTTCTGGCTGCATGTGTTCCCTTCTTACGAATATTCGTACGCATTCGTGGCGACATTTCAAAGTCTTTCACCGCTCAATAGAATCGGCATTAGACGTGCATTGTAACATTTGTATGCGATCTAATGCACCCTCCCACGTCTTAGAAATGTTCACCAATAACTGGAAGAGGAAATCCGGCCACAAAAGTCTTTCCTTGGACTGCACATTCTTTAGTCATAAGTTAACAGGAAATATGTGGGCCAACATCATCCGCTTAGTTCTTTGTGTAAGTAATTCACACACTATCGCCTACTTTTGTGAGAGATATCCCAAGACAATGTGGTTCTAGACAAGGTGTTCCCAAACTTCTGCTCTTACGGAGCAGTTTGGGAATCAGGTATGTTGATGGAAAACGTTTCTAATTTTGAAGGTTAATATAATTAATCCAATTTTGAAAACTATTTTTTATTCAGTGATTACTTCAGTTCTAAATTCTAATCAAATCTTTAAAAATGGAAGAAAAATTTTGAAAGATACCTTGTTATTAATAGTTTTTCTCGAAGCTATTATTCCCTTCCTGCGGAACACAGGTTGCAAATTCCTGCTCTAGGCACTCCTAGAGTCTGAGTGCTTTGTGAGATGCCTATGTCTGTAGGACGACCCTGGGTGCAAGTTCATGTGTGAAAGGCAGCTTCTACATCTACATCTACATCTCTGGGCGGTTACACCAAAATAACACGCCAGCGATGTTTTCCACCGCGACACTGTGTAACCGCCAAGAACAGCTCCCCAATCCGAAGCGCTCCTCGTAAGAGAGCAGCCGGAAGGAACGGCGGTTGTCGCGCCGCTGCTGCTGGTGCAGCGCCAGAGTGGCGCGCCGGCGCGTTTCTACGAATAACAATGCAGTGGGGCCGGCCGGCTACGCTCTGCTCTGCCGCCGTTTTCTTTCTGTTTCCTCGAGGACCTCATTAGCATTAAGAGGCGGCTGCTGTTTGCAAACGCTTACCTCCCCCCTACCCCCACCCTCACCCTCAAGAGCAGCCCACCCTCTAATTAGGCTTATCCGCGTGCTCTGCAGGCAACCACCCTAATTACCGGCGGCTCCCGTGTCCGCTGCTACTTGCCTTGCCCCTCCCTCACGTCCTCCTCGTGGACCACTGCCGGCGCCACTGGTGCAGCTATTGAAATCGCGGTCCGAGTTTTCACAGGAGCTCGACGCAGCGACAACATTTGGCAAATGCGCTTGAGGCGATAGACTGTGCACCGGAGCCTACCGACGCTCCCGCACTATGTCGGAACTGGGGGTGCGTCAAGTACGCATGGGCTCTTGTGACTCCCTCTCCAGTGGAGCACGTCTGTAATTGGGAGTTTTCCCACTGGGCCGACAGCTGCTGAGTCTGGCTGCCGAAGAGCTCCCGCATGAGATTTCAGATCTGTGACTTGATTTGCTTTGTTAATGTCAACAGGCGGAGCATATGCTATCCCTCTGCCCAGACACAATGAATCATCACATACATTGCTACCTACTTTTTTCCCTATTGAGTTCTTGGTGCTGCCCACGGAGTAGCAGAAACACCCTTGGAATATCTGTTCAGACACTGAAACGTTGCTACAGTATCGAAATGGCAGGTCTCTCTGCTGTATATCTCACACTAAGCTCTTCTCCTACGTATGTTGTTATGACTATTGTCTCCTCAGAACTTTCTACCGTCACTTGAAGTGTTCGTTTCCGCATAAATTTTGGTCTGACTTGAGTTAATTTTTGTACTTAATTTATATATTCCGCATCTAAAGATAATTTTGTATGTATTTCATCATAAAACGCTATTTTTCTGATAATATAATTTCCTTTTTCAAGTAGATCCATTACGGAACATGTTTTGTGTCACAGAAATTGGTAGTCATAACTTTTAAACGAGTCAAAAACCACTTTACAATGAAACTAATATTATTACTCTTCAGTTTCCTTGTAAACAACATTTTTTCATTTTTACATCTTTTAATTTTATTACCGATAATTTAATCGAAAATTTAACAATGAGAGAAAGCTGATAGTTTTTTATGTTGACGAAATATGCAGCCTTATTATTGATTATTAAGCGCATAGGTTTATAAGTAAGAAATCGCTTCCAGAAAGCATTACCCAAATTAAAGTGGGAAAGTTATTTCAATTAAGACGTTATAATTAAATTCATTGTTATAGGAGGATCTGTAAGCTAGGTACGTAATACTTATAGAAATAATAGGCGCCAAATGCGCGATAATAGTTTCAGTCGTTCTCGAGACTGGTCGATCTATCAAGTTCTTTATGTTGTGTTGAAATATTGCACACTGCGTTTACTTAACAAGTGGATTCAACGTAGGATATTTACTATCTTTACATCTAACGACATTTTTGTACTAAGGGATATATAACAATATGGAGTGTAGAAAAGAGACTCTCTGGATTCCGAAGTTTATGTTGTTGTCAAGTAGGCATTGCGCAAGAGAGAGAGAGAGAGAGAGAGAGAGAGAGAGAGAGAGAGAGGCCGTGAGACCCTGTTGTCATCCGTCTTAAAATTCGCACTCGACCTTTATTATTTTTTTTTTCAAGAACAATATGTGATACTGGCAGATTTCTTTTAGGGAAGAATGCCCCACATTCTTGAGCTTCCTACTTCACGCGTTGTTTGGTCTCTAAGGAAACACAGTTGTTTCACTTCGAGTGTTATAAGGAACACAGTTTTGACGTTACGATCAACGTTAATCTCTTCGGAGTTGTCTATATCTTCTGCCTTGATTGGAGGCAAGCCTTTCAGAGCGGCACCCACTTCTTCGCTAATCACGTCAGCAGTACCTACATCTAGTAGAATCTCTCGAAGTACTCTTTCCCCTCATTCTTCTACTTTGTGTTTTGCCATGGAATCTTCTTTGCACTCTTAACGTTCTTGCGTTTGCTAAACAATTTTTCCGATGGTCACTTTGACCTTTCTCTTTTCCAAATCAACTCTTACGACTACCATTCTCCCTTCGATTTAAATGCATTCTTTCAGGTGCACTTACAGTGTGCTTAACGGCTTTTTTATACTGATTCCATTCTTAAGAGAATTCTATTTCCTACCTTTCTTTTCTTAAAAGGTTTCATCTTTCCTTCTTTCTACGATTAGTTTTATTAATCCATTATTACCGAAGGTTTCTTCAAAATTACCTTCCTTGGACCTATATTTGTCTGTCCACCTACTGTGATTGCCCCTTTTTGGATGTGTCATATACTCTTCGACTGAACTACTAACTGTGGTATTCACTATCGCTGTACCTTTTGCTTCGGAGATCGTCGAGTGCAATCACCGTTCCTCATTATTTCAATATCGCTCCTCTTTATGCATTGACTATTCTTTAAAATTCTCGTAAAATTCAGTCTACTAGTAGACATTTCTACATTGAGATCTGAGTCTACACAATCTGATTAGATGTATCTGGACATCTGTTAAGGGACCCTCATATGGGTCATGAACAGCTTTTACTTTAGCGACGGCCTGAATCATTTTGGGAAACTTACAGTGAGGCGATGGAATATTTTTGGAGGAATGACCTTCAGAAGGAAGGAAGGAAGATTAATGTTTATGGTCCTGCCGACAACGGGGTCAGTAGAGAAGGAGCATAAGCGCAAATAACAGAAAGACGGAGATGGAAGTTATCAGCGACCTGCAAAGGAATCATCCCTGAATTCGCCTTACGTGATATACTGAAATCCACAAAGATCTAAATCTCTGTGGATGGATGGATATTTGAATCGTTGTGCTTCAGAATGCGAGTCCGGTGTGCTAATCACTGCGCCTCCTCGCTCAATAATTCTTCCTCGGGAGTCGAAACCAGAGAAAGTAGTGGTGTTAGAGAAAGGGAACAAGAGTGAAGTCGACATTCTACATCAGTGATGACGAAACATTTTTGTTTCAGGACCAAAATGGACACAGAAAGTTATGGTAGTGAGACATGGACAGTGGGTAAGCCTGAACAGAAGAGAATTGAAGCATTTGAGAGGTCGTGCTACAGACGAATGTTGAAAATTAGGTGGACTCATAGGTTAAGGAATGAGGAGGTTTTGATCAGAATCGGAGAGGAAAGGCATATGTGGAAAACACTGACAAAGATAACGGACAGGATGACTGGACATTTGTTAGGACATCAGGGAAAATTTCCGTGGTACTAGAGGGATCTGTAGAGGGCAAGAACTGTAGATGAAGACAGAGATAGGAATACATCCAGCAAATAGTTGAGGACATAGATTGCAAGTGATATTCTGAGATGAAGAGGTTGGCACAGGAGAGGAATTCGTGGCGGACTGCATCAAAGCAATCATAAAAAAAGAAAAATGACACTTTAGGGTGAAGCCTCGAGCCGCACAGGAAACAGGTAAGGAGGAGGGGAGGGGGGGGGGGGGGGGGGGGGGGGGAGGGAAGAGTGGGCACCCAAGGAGAAATTTTCAATTTTCACCAAACGCTATTGGTAGAAGCTTAATTCTTACACACTTCACGTAGTATAAATTTCCACACTTAATATATTCGAGGGAAGGAGGAAGTAGTATATTGGAAATACATGATTCTTCTCTAGTGACTACTTTTCCTTACCTAAGCGGTAAAGTGGCCAGTGTCATCGCAATAGCGCCCGGCGTTTGTTGCGCCAGTATACGGGCATACGTTGATCAGCCAAAACATTATGACCACAGACCACCGTACCACTGGATGCCGTCTGGTGGCGTTTCGGTCAGTGACGTGGTGGGAAAAGTATGTAAGTGGAGCAGACACGGACGGGGGATCACCGTAGCGAAGATGTTTGCTAAAAATTGAGAAATCCATTGAGATAAGCGACTCCGACAAAGCGCAGATTACTATTACTAAGAGCCTGCCAACGAATATCTCGAAAACGGTGAAGTTAGTCTAACGTTCACTTGCTATTATCGTGAACATCTAGTGAAAGAGAACTACAACCAGGCGCTAAATGCTAGGACGTCCATGACTCTTCAGAAAACGTTTGTATCGGAGACTTGTCTTCTGTGTAAAGTAGGACAGAAGATCTGTGGCATCTCTGTCCGAAGAACACAATGCTGGTGCATGCACAAGTGTTTCCGAGTACACCGTTCGTCGTACACTGTTGATCATGGAGCTCCGCAGCAGACCACCCCTACGTGTTCACACGTTGGCCCAGCGACATTGTCAATTATGAGTGCAGTGGGTAAGGAATTATGAGTGCAGTGGGTAAGGGACGGCGATCAATGTTGATGTCTCGGCGATCATTTCGCCTGATGTCAATCCTGTGGACCCCGTCTTGGTGGTTATCGGGTGCTATCACCGCGTACGGAAATCAGTGGGCCGTTAGTTACGCGAATAACATGACCTTTGGATAGACATCTAATGTCACGTACCTTTACGAACATACTTGATTTGCAGAATCAGTAATTTATTTCGGTCCAAATATAGAAAAACTAGCTATTAAACGGGTGGTCGTAATGTTTAGGCGCATCAGCAAATTTTCTAGACATCTTCAGGCTCTATTATCTGAAGTAATACCAAGCGGCTGCAGCAGTCGGTTCCACATGGGATTTTTCTATTAGACACAATACAACAGAAAACGGAAGGTTTTAAATATTTTGGAAATTTATGGTATGGTCTTATGGGACCAAACTACTTGTGTCATCGGTCACTAATCCTGCACACTACTTGCTCTCTCTAGCTTAAACTAACCTATGCTATGAACAACACACACACTCATGCCAGAGGGAGGACTCGAACCTCCGGCGGGAAGAGCGGTTTGAAATAATATAGCTTAATAAATTTAAAATTAGCAGATAGTTGTAGGTTGGCAGATGATAGCTTTGTACTTAAAAGGGTTTAGAAGTCAGTATTATAAGCGTTTCTTGGAAGTAAATAACTGTCATTGAGGTGAACAGCTCGGCCACCTTCCCTGACGAGTATTGTGGCCACTTTTCGCGAAGGGACACCGTGTCGTCATTAGTGATCCGCAGACGAAACCTTCAGACTGAAATAAATACAGGTAACAAGGAACTACATTTGTAAGCCAAACCACCTTGTTTAGACACTAATATTGTAAAAATTATTTCTCTCTTTGTATGTTAGGTAACAAGAGTAATATAAATAACTTACCTTACATCATACGACTCAACAACAATAAAGGTTTTACTAAAACACAACGGAACAAGTTTCCTTTGTCAGTCTCACTGACATCAGTGGCGATGTATATGAGAACTGATCTTAACAAGTTTTCGACAGTAGCACTCTTCATTGCAAAAGCAATGCAATGATCACATTTCCCATCCCGGTACTGGTAAGCTACATAAATTAATGTGTTATAATTAAAAACCAAAACTGTAATACGAGACACCTTCACAAATGTTTAGTAACCGTTTTTTATTTCTTTTGGCTTTTACTCCTACAGACATTTTCTTGAAATCTGTGTTTATAAAAAATTTTTTATTGGATGTGTAATGTTGCGTAAGGTGTAATGGATGTCTGCTGTAAGAAAGAAACATTTAAGATGCGTAATGTAATGGACGTGTAATGTGACCGATCGGTTCTAGGCGCTTCAGTCCGCAACCGCGATGCTGCTACGGTCGCAGGTTCGAATCCTGCTTCGGTCATGGATGTTTGTGATGTCATTTGGACAGTTAGGTTTAAGTAGTTCTAAGTCTAGGGGACTGATGACCTCAGATGTTGATCTGGGAAGATTCTAAAATCTTCTTGAATGCTCATTCTCATCGATGTGTCTAATGTAAATCTTTTTCTGGTTTGATACTGCCTGCCCAGGGGCAGCGAAGATAACAAATAATAAAATTTCACATTTATACACCTCCTGTAATTATGTTATTGGTATCTCAATATTTATAAATGGTTGCTCATTTGTTTAAATGCTCTTTTAAGGAAGAAGTCCTTGGCTAAATTATTACTAACTAAATGACATTATGAATCTTTCAATATCTTAAAAATTCTTTGAGCTGTAAGAGTCGTCCAGCCTGCTGCTGTAAACAAGCGTAATACAATAAAATCACAGTGGAATATCTGGTTGTCTGTGGTAACTAATTTTAATTGCTGTTTTCAAATAAATGTCTTTTCTGGTGCGAATGTCAAGTTTTATTTCCCAATGCTTTATAGCTCCAAGCTGACAGCTTATAGCCCCATTTCAGTGGTAGCCATACTGTGGTTGTTGGTATCGGAGTTCTTTCATAACAGAAAAGACGTTTGAGACTAAAATTGTAGTTGTAACATTATTATCTACTTACATGTGTTCTTGTGCACTCTTCAAGTGGTTTTGTGTTCGCAGTTAATTCAGTTTATTACAGTGGAGACTCTAGATGTGCTGGGGATTGCGCATCAAAAGAAGGAACATCTTCTTTGCGACTAAAAATTATTCAAAGCCAGCCGCTTGAAGGCAGCGTTAATGAGTTGGCCCAGGTTGGCGATTTACGTGAAGCTGAGGTTGGCGATGTATGTCAAGCTGGGCTTGTTTTTCGCTAGTCGCTCATAGGTGTGCAGAATAACACAGACTCGCTTCAGGACAGTGTCCCTTCCCGGTATCAGTTATTTGGAGTGCAAGCACATCTTGATTATTTAACCAGACGGATGCAGGACTTGTGCTAAGTTTGAGCTGAACCTAAGCAAGGAGAAATATTTATAAAGTTGCAAGGACAGTTAGAAAACTTAAACACCGCGCTAATTTACTGCTGTGGAAAGGATGTCGTGATGAGCACACCGGGTTAGAAAATAGGCAACAGACGAAGTGTATTTTGTGTAATGGTGAAGGAATGGGGCTATGGACATTTTAGGCGTCTACCCAACTGTGTTATGGCTATTGTACAAGGCATTACGAAGTTGTGAGATACACGTGACCACATGAGGGACTTTTTGTATTAGTCGGTTGGGTTACAAGTGTAAGATACGGTGTTGCAGATTCTTGACCTTGTGCTTTTTCATATTATTTGCACACTAACTAGCGCCTGCTTGGCTAGTATGTTTGGTCTGGTTATTCAGTAATGGGACACTTTGAGTGGTTTGCGAAGTAGAATTGTTAATGAAGGTTTGTGAAATAGACTGAGGAATGACTTAATCAACAGCTCTCTTCAGACTACAACGTCAACAAGTCACCCTCCTGGATAGCATTAAGAGCATTACACGTGTCCAGTTACAACTGTGTGTAGGGTTAAGCGAAACCGTGCTCGCCAATGATATAGTCGACGGCATGAATGCGAAGGACCATTCCCAAATGATTTTCGGCAACAGACCTAGCAGCTTTTGCGACTTAGATTGAGTGGCGCGAAAAATGGAGAGTAACAATTTTGCAGATCAGGAAGGATTTCTTACAGCCAGGGAAAATAGCTTGCCTGGATCCTTTTCCGTCAGTATCATGGGAGTAAACAATCCTGAACGGATTAGCGGGAATATCTTCATATGTAATAAACTGGGATATTTTGCTAGACAATATCTAACAGATCGTTGAAAAGTTAATCGCAGATGATGGTTTCGTAAGTGAGGCTGGAGGCGACGACCACGTTGCCCACCTGAGGCTTGCTGTAAGCTAAGCGGAGCTATAAGTCTTCCCTCCGCCTGACATGTTCCGCCTCAATCATGAATTGGCCTATGGACTGCTTGATTCCGACAGTAGCATTTTCTTACTGAATTATTCTTCATATCTGAAGAATAAGCATGTTTGTAAACTTCCAAATTTAAAACCACTGGATAAACAAGGGCGCACCGTTACTGACCAGACATTGCTCTTGTTAGGTGAGATGATATTTCGTTTAAGAGGTCAGCGATTCTCACGGCCGGTCAGGATACTTACTGCCGAATAGCAATCAGTTGACCTACTGCTGCGTTGATACTTTATACACAGGTCAATTTGTGTTTCAGACAACTCTGGGAACACGTTTTTTTTTTAAATTACCTCCTAATGAGGAGTTTCAGTTTTGTAATCATGGACAACATTCAGGCACTAGTAATGTGGACTCAATGGCATTTCAATTTGATGCCGAACATTTACGGCCAGGTGCAGCCCGGAGGTTATTGGATTTGCTAGGACAATTTCTAGATGTGCTGACAGACTAGTTGGGTGTCATGGATCAGATGGAGTATGAGATCCAACTCACTGTCTAGATCCCAGTGAGGCAATCTCCCTACAGTGTGTTGCCACCCAAGACGCAGGAACTAAGGAAGTTGTTGAAAAGTTGCTTGTGGACGTGTAATTAGGCCCTCTGCATCCCCGTAAGCTTCGACAATGTTTTTGGTTCCAGAGGGGAATGGTGAATGGTACAGACCCGTGGTCGAAGCCTGATCTTCACACATGTTCTACTTGATTTGTAGATGTGGGTTCTTTTGCGGTTTTTGCTCTGAAATTCTTGCAATTGTCGGCTCTCAGTATCTCCGGACGTTTGTGTATGATGGTTTTCCGAATGTCTGCTCAAATATCTCCAGTTTCATACATTGTACCCACAGAATGAATAATCATTTGATTGAAATTTTAGACACTGTGATGGAATGTTATTCGTCTCCCTATGTGATCTTAAGTCGGCCACAGCTCTATTAAATTCAGATTCTAATACTGGATCGCCAATCTCTTACCTATCGACAGTTGTTTCTTTTTCAATCGCCATCGGACAAGTCCTCCTCCTCATAGCTGCCTCCACCGTACTCTTTCAGCCTATCCGTTTTCTCTTCTGTATGTGTAATTCCGTTAACATTCTTAATGTCAACGAAATTGCTTTTAAATTCATTGAATGATGACTTTTCCATGTGTGGAGTCAGTCCTTCCGGCATTCATTTCTTCTTCGATTTCTTCACCTTTTTCATGAAGTCGTTTACCTTAGCTTCCCTGCACTTCCTATTTATGTCATTCCCAAGAAACTTTCCCGAAGATTTTTGTACTTCCTTCTTTCGTCGACCGGCAGTAGTATTTCTTCAGTTACCCATGGTCTCCTCGCTGTTACCTTCCTTGTCCCGACGATTTTCTTTCCACCTTCTGTGTTTGCCTATCTTAGAGATGTCCATTTCTCTTCAACTGAAATGCGTACAGAGCTATTCCTTATCGCAATATCGATACCTCCAGATAGTTTCAAGCATGTTTCCTAATTCCTTAGTACTGCCGTATCCCACTTCTTTGTCCATTTATTCTTCCTGATTTGTATCTTCAATTTCAACCCACTCTTTATCATTACTTAACTATGATATGAGTCTATATCTGCTCTTGTGTACGTCATAGACTCCAGTATCTGATTTCGGAATACGTTCCTGGCCATGATGTAATCTAATTAGTATCTTGCTGTGTTTCCCAGTCATCTCCAAAACAATCTTCTCCTTTTTGCAATTTTTAAACAGAGTATTAGCTAATGCTAGCTAAAACTTATTTCTGAATTTAGTTAGGTTTCCTCCTCTGTCAGTCTTACAACCAAGTACATATTCTCCCGTAAACCTTCCATTACTCCTTTCCTTACAACCGAATTCCATCTCCAAGGCTTGTTAGATTTTCATCTCTATTTGAGTATTGAATTACCCGTTCGTATCCTCATATACTCTCCCTAGGAGAACGGTTGTTCTCAGTGTTGGTTTGCTATCGATTATGACGAGAACAGTCCTATCATTGAACTGTTCACAGTAACTCACTCTCTGCTCTACCTTCCTATTTACGACGAACCAAACTCCCATTATAACACATTTTGCTGCTGTTGATATTACCTTATACGTGTCTGACCAGAAATCATGGGCTTCTTTGAACTTCACCTGGCTGAATTCCATTGTATTTTGATTGAGCCTTATCATTTCCCTTTTCAGATTTTCTGGTTTCTTCATCACGGTCTAACTTGTAACATTCTAGAACCCGACACGTTGAACGGTACTTTTTCGTCGGTTATTCGATCTCTCTCTCATGGTCACCTCTCTCTTGGCAGTCATCTCCCATGTATCCTAAGGGGGAATCACGTCTTGAAGATGTACACTGATTAGCAAGAACATTACGATCATCTATCTAGTAGCCGCTAAGTCCACCTTTCGTACGGATAACAGCGGCGACGCGTTGTAGTTCTGAAGCAATGAGGCCATAGTAGATTGCTGGAGGGAATTGCCACCACATCTGTACACACAATTCACCGAATTGCTTTAAATTCCGTGGATGGCGATGGGGTGGGTAGGGTGGGGGGAGCGATGAGCTTTGACTCCACGTTCAATCACATCCCACATATGTGCGATCGGGTTCAGATCTGGAGAGCTGGGGCATCAGCACATCAATTGGAAATTGTCATAGTGTTCCTCGAACCACTTCATCAAACTTCTACCCTTGTAACATAGCGCAATATCTTACTGAAAAATACCACTGCAGTCGGAGTGTACGTGGTTATCAACCAGTGTACAATACTTCCTGACCATCATGGTGCCTTCTATGAGCTCCACTGGACCCATTGACGCCCGTGTAAATGTTCCCCAGTGCATAATGGAGCGCCGCCAGCTTATCTCGGTCCTGCAAGGAGATGTTCCTCTGGAGGACAACGCATTCACGCTCTCCCAGTGGCATGATGAAGAAGGTATCGGGATTCGTCAGACCGTACAAAGATCCGCCACAGCACCAACGTCCAGTGCCGACGGCTACGTGTCCATCTGAGTCGTAGTTGCTGAGGTCGTGGTGTTATTACCAGTCTGACCAGCCTACAACATCCGACAACTGTAATAAGGGGTGGCCGCCCAACCCCACGATATCTGGACGAGGTTTCGCCTTGATTTCGCTATGTGTTGAAGACATGCACCACAGCACTCTTCAGACACCAGACAAGTCCTGCAGTTTCCGAAATGCTCCTGTCAAGCCTGTAGACCATCACAGTCTGCCCTCGGTCAGACTCAGATAGATCGCGCTCTTTCCGGATTCCACACACGGACAGCAAGCTCGCTGCTACTACATGCACCGTGCGTGTGTGAGACTATCAGTCATTCTTCGTCTGGAGACGTCGCTATCGCCTGGAAGGACTTACATCGGTGGTAGATCGGTGGACATAACTTTCTGGTTGATCAATGGACGTTGCGTATGTAGTGGTTTCCATTGCCTTGTGCATCCTCATGTTGATCAGTGCTGATTTTTCCACCTTTTACGGGCGTCTCCCCACCCTAAAGATAGGAGAGTGATGTGAATCTCTGTCCGCTCCACTGCCCTCTTTGACAAGACTGTTGGCAGAGTGAGGGTGATTTCTAAGCCAGGAAGTCTTTGTCTGCCGTTTCTATGAATTTTATTAAAATTTTAAGCTACAGCGATATCAGAAACATGAGCTCAGGGTGTTGTGATTGCCAGTCAAAGACGCTACCTCTAGATTACGGGCGAACATTGGGGAGATTTAGAAGGATTCAGACTTCCTGATGGATTTCCTATTTAGGTAATACGTAATTAGAAGTCCATGTTCGAAGTGCCTGAGCTACCCTGAGCGTGTTACTGTTGCTCTACAGACAACACAGTACTAGCCGTCTTCTCTGATACTGACATTGCTGCCTTTAGTGACATCTAGTGATCGATTCTGGAAAACATTGTGGTTCCTGCATACTTTTGATAAGGTTGTGTATATATGTTGGGTACCCCTTACAATCCTATAGTTTCGGACTCACGCACACCATGATCTAATTCGTTTAGTATTGTCCTGTAATTCCACGTCTTTTCCTCATCCTTTTTATGGTGTATAAACAGTGCATTTGTTACGAACACCTGAAATATACTACAGAACTCACACAGTTTTTCTCATTCTCACTGCCGAAACTGTACGCTCTCACAGCTCTCTCTCTTTTTTTTTTTTCACAGCGTCCTTTTCCTTCGTGTCTATTAGACTTTCATATTCCCCTACATACTGACCTACCTTCTAGTACACCCTATCTGTATACTCGTTCTGGGTCTTCACCTTCCACTTATGAGGTGGACATCTAGAAGATAACGATTGTTGCTTGTGTTCTACTGACATCTGCATTGAGAATAATCTACTTAGTGAACTGTTGGCAGTAACTTACACTTCCCATTTATAGCTCTAGTTAGAACATTTTGTATTACTGTCAATACTATCCAATATGAGCTTGACCAACTATCTTTAACTGTTTTTTAATTTACTTTCCTGTTGTCGCTGAAATGAGGTTTAGCAGTGCAAATTTTATAGCTTCATTATATCGTTTAGACATATGACGTTGTACACTACGACTTATAGAATATTACTCGCTCATTGGTTTTTCAACCTTTTTTCACTGGCCACCACCTTAATGTCAGTCATTCCCCAAAGATAAAATTGGGGAACCAAAATACATAATTTTAGGCCACTGGAGAGACGGTGTGATAATTAGGGTTAAAGGCGCAATTAACATCACTTGTGTACGTCATTGCGGTTTCTGACTGGCTGTTCAGGTGAGCATTGTGTGTTCGCACCAAAGAGACTGTACAGTGATGCAAATTGCAGTAGCCCTGTTCCAGATTGCGTTGCACAACTGCTACATAAATGATAAGTCTGCGATGTTTCGCTCTTCATTGCGGTAATTCCACCAAGCTGTCACATTAAGAAATTATACACTCACGCGGGTTCGTTTGTGAAGCAATTTTCAAGACCTCGACACCCCCAGTGGCGTTGTTCATCAGTGTGCCTCTTCGTTAACCTGCGGGGCGAGTAGTAATGCTGGCCTTTGAAGTTATACAACGCTATCTCGATGTTAATCTGCAACCTGGCACTCAGCCCGTGCGTCATGCGAAATTGTAAAAGAGGTTTTGATTCAGAATCAAACTTGTAAATATTTTGGTGAATGAATCTAGCAAATTGAAAAAGTTTTATAACTTCTAAAACCATTCAGATTATCTTGAATCTTGTGATATGTATCCCAGATACTGACTCTGGACTCCGCTATTAATGTTTCATATCTACGCATAATTAATGCACCGGTTGTCACCACACTACGCTGTTACTGAGAGATCTAATACGTTATTAAGAAACAAACCCCTTGAATCCCCCACCTGGGCAATTAAATGAAGTATTAATATCTTGGTAGAAAGGTAATGTTGGGAAGGGATTTTCTCGTGTTGCTGTTGAGATAACATTATGCCCTTTCATACAAAAACCAGTAATAGAGACTTGCCCGGCAAACGAATCCCTTATAAACAGTATATAGCGAAAGAATTCAAAAAATTAATTGTTGTGGTGAAAAGCGATTCTCTGCGTATCTGAACAGAATACATGAACCAGGTAATTGGAAAAGTTCTTATCTCAGAAAACACAATTCGGGTTTCGCAGTGACAGTATTCTATGCATTGTCATTTGTGATACTGGAATGGCATTCGATGCTTTCCACATATGGTAAGCCTCGTTATCGTGATTTGCACAATTAGAATAGGTTCAGTTCAAATGATTGAAATGGCTCTGAGCACTATGGGGCTTAACATCTGAGGTCATCTGTCCCCTAGAACTTAGAACTACTTAAACCTAACTAACCTAAGGATATCACACACATCCTTGCTCAAGGCAGGATTCTAACCTGCACCCGTGGCAGTTGCGCCGTTCCAGACCGAAGCACCTAGAACTTTTTGGCCACACCGCCCGGCATAAGCTCAGTCATAATTGGTTTGTCAGATAAACTGTAATTACCAGTCCAAGGCCTATTATCGTAATATAATACAATCAAAATCCCAGTATAGTAGGGTAGCTAGGATACCGGGCAGTCATAAGGGCTTTATCACCATCAGCCTCCCAAAAAAGGTGGGGCTTGGTGGACAAATTTGTAAAAAATATTTTACATTACAACTGACATTTTCTCACGATCTCGCCTTTGTTGGGAACAGCTAAAAAGTCATAGACACCATAGAAAAATCACAAATTCGCACGACATGGTTTCTCTTGGATCTCATATGATGAAACGCCATTATCTGAGAGATTGTGACGATCTTCTCGTGGTAGTAACAAACGGAGAAACGGCAGACATCTCTGATTTTAAGCAATTATCAAGCCAACGAGGAATAACTCAGAGGTCAAACAACAAAAAATTGGAAACTCCTAAAACCATACTTGCAGACGTGGAAGCACTACAACAGGACTTTCATATCGATCAACGCACGATTGAGACACTGTTATTGTTGTCCTCTTCAGTCCTGAGACTGGTTTGATGCAACTCTCCATGCTACTCTATCCTGTGCAAGCTTCTTCATCTCCCAGTACCTACTGCAACCTACATCCTTCTGAATTTGCTTAGTGTATTCATCTCTTTGTCTCCCTCTACGATTTTTACCCTCCACGCTGCCCTCCAATACTAAACTGGTGATCCCTTGACGCCTCAGAACATGTCCTACCAACCGATCCCTTCTTCTAGTCAAGTTGTGCCACAAACTTCTCTTCTCCCCAATTCTGTTCAATACCTCCTCATTAGTTATGTGATCTACCCATCTAATCTTCAGCATTCTTCTGTAGCACCACATTTCGAAAGCTTCTATTCTCTTGTTCTCCAAACTATTTATCGTCCTTGTTTCACTTCCATACATGGCTACACTCTATACAAATACTTTCAAACACGACTAACTGACACTTAAATCTATACTCGATGTTAACAAATTTCTCTTCTTCAGAAACGCTTTCCTTGCCATTGCCAGTCTACATTTTGTAACCTCTCTACTTCGGCCATTATCAGTTATTTTGCTCCCCAAATAGCAAACCTCCTTTACTACTTTAAGTGTCTCATATACTAATCTAATTCCCTCAGCATCTCCCGACTTAATTCGAGTACATTCCATTATCCTTGTTTTGCTTTTGTTGATGTTCATCTTATATTCTCCTTTCAAGACACTATCCATTCAGTTCAACTGCTCTTCCAAATCCTTTGCCGCCTCTGACAGAATTACAATGTCATCGTCGAACCTTAAAGTTTTTATTTAATCTCCATGGATTTTAATACCTACTCCGAATTTTTCTTTTGTTTCCTTTACTGCTTGCTCACTATACATATTGAACAACATCGAGGAGAGGCTACAACTCTGTCTCACTCCCAAACTCATCTTCCCCAAGGTCGGCTTCTACTAGTTTTTCCTTTCGTCTGTAAAGAATTCGTGTTAGTATTTTGCAGCCGTGACTTTTTAAACTAATAGTTCGGTAATTTTCACATCTGTCAACACCTGCTTTCTTTGGGATTGAAATTACTATATTCTTCTTGAAGTCTGAGGGTATTTCCCCTGTCTCATATATCTTGCTCACCAGATGGTAGAGTTTTGTCAGGACTGGCTCTTACAAGGCTGTCAGTAGTTCTAATGGAATGTTGTCTACTACCGGGGCCTTGTTTCGACTCAGGTCTTTCAGTGCTTTGTCAAACTCATCACGCAGCATCGTATGTCCCATTTCATCTTCATCTACATCCTATTCCATTTCCGTAATATTGTCCTCAAGTACATCGCTCTTGTATAGACCCTCTATATACTCCTTCCACCTTTCTGCTTTCCCTTCTTTGCTTAGAACTGGGTTTCCATCTGAGCTCTTGATATTCATACAAGTACCTCTCTTTTCTCCATAGGTCTCTTTAATTCTCCTTTAGGCAGTATCTATCTTACCGCTAGTGAGATGAGCCTCTACTTCCTGACATTTGTCCTCTAGCCATGCCTGCTTAGCCATTTTGCACTTCCTGTCGATCTAATTCTTGAGACGTTGGTATTCCTTTTTGCCTGCTTCATTTACTGCAATTTTATATTTTCTCCTTTCATCAATTAAATTCAATGTTTCTTATGTTACCCAAGCATTTCTACTAGTCCTCGTCTTTTTACCTACTTGTCCTCTTCTGCCTTCACTACTTCATCCCTCAGAGCTACCCATTCTTCCTCTACGATTGAGACAATACACAAGTCATATTATCAGTAGAAACAACTGAACTAGGCGTAGAAACCAATCATTAAGAAAATAGAGACACAGGAAAGACAAACGCTTAGAAAAATTACCGGACTAACACACGGCGAAAGAAAATGGTTGAAGAGACTAACAACGTAAGTGTAACACAAAGACAAAATAACAGACACGTGCAGGAAAGGACAGAATCTTATACTCACATACACACGGAACATAAATTCTGCAAGTCACCCATCCAGATAGAGGAAACACACGTATGTAAAGGAACTTAAAGACCGCTTGCAACAACTAGTCACAATGACAGGTACCATGAAAGATCGGAAACGTTCAGGAATACCGTCATCACACACCAATATTAAACCAAAACTCAAAAGAAGAATACGGAATATAGGTTTCCAGAAGAATGAAATAAACAATGGAGCGAACGCATAGAGATAATTCGGGAAGAGGGAGTGAAAACATAAAGTGACAAAGAGACTGTGTTTAATATGTTGCTTTACTAAAGAAATGAATGTAAATAATAAGGATAATAAAAGATGAACATTTTAATAATAGCTACGCGATCTACCGTAAACATACTTTTCCAACTCTCAAAGCAGTTTGAACAACGATTGAAGGTTCAACTAACAATCTTCCAACTTGTTAAAGTTGTAGATACTCTCCTAGATGCTTCCCAATGAATTGGTACACCCACAAGGAAACGTAAACACAGATGTAGGGCTAATACGCTTGACAAGTGCATAGAGCAAAGAATTGTAGCCTTGAAACTTTGGAATATCGTTCGATTCGTAAAACACCATTATGATAAAACTAGACCAGCGGAAATAGAGCACAGATTCAAGGAAAATAGCACACGGAATAGCTATAGAATTACAGAGAAGAAATGTTGACATACCAGGCACTGGCTATATGCTTTAGGTGACCAGATGGGACACTGGAAATGAATAATAAAGATAACTGTGAACTCTTAGCAACCTATTTTAGGGGGCTTTTGTGAATTCATATTTTAAATATCCGAGCCAAAACATGGAATCCAAACTCCCAAGAATAGAAGAATTTGACAAAGCAATTAATGAAATTAAAAACAATAAAGCTCAAGGTGAAAATGCTATAGTAAAAAGTACTATTGAAATCATTTAGAAAGTAGGTAGACATGTGAAAAATGGTTGGTAAAAAGCTTAGATAGAAAATGTTTGAACGTCTTAAAGACATCTGGCAGAGAAAACAATCCCTAAAAAATGACTGTCCCATAATCCACCCATTCCACAGGGAAGGGTATAAAACTGATTTACATGACTACAGACGGATATCATTACTGCGCTACTTATAAAATTCTCTCAAAAATTGTACTTAAAAAGCCTGAAAGAAAAAGGACCATTTAGTTTTAAAATATTTAGCAGGTTTTAGGTAAATAGACCCTGTGTGGAACAATTTCTCACATTCAAGACGATCTGACATATCAGCAAGGACAGACGAGGCGGGACGCGTTTGAAGACGTAAGAGAAAGCTATGATTCAGTGAAACACGTTGACTATTGCATACAAGAAAAGTTAAAAGTGGACAGAAAGACGAGACAGTTGATAAATCAATCATTAACTTATACCAGCTCAGAAGTTAAATTCCAAGGTGAAATGTCTGAATCTTCTGATATAAAGACAAGGTCCCGACAGGGAGATGGATTATCTCTAATATTGTTAAATCTTGTTATCGAAAATGGGATTAGGTCACGAGAAAAAAGTAAAAGGAGTAAATTATGTGAAACTAAAATTCGTTTATAAATTGTAGCTTATGCAGACGATCTAGCGATCTTTACAATCAACAGAGAAGAGGCGATTACAGCCCTTGTAAAACTGAATTCAGTAGCAGCTAGAAGTGGACCCAAAATTTCTTGTGAAGAACCCGAATACATGCAAGGTTCTCCTAGATGGAAAACACATCATTGCAAAATATCTGAATTATTCAAATTGAAATACCTATAACTATCATTCAACCCCTTGTACCACATCATAAAACATGCAAAGAGGGAATAATTAATTCACAAAAAGCTTATACAGTTACATGGAAAAGACACAATGAAGAGATTCTGGCATGAAACGGAAGTATATCGAGTTACATCGAGTAAATCTCGGATACTTTCACAGAAAGGAGATTGTAATTTTGTGGTCACGTTCTCAGAATGGACGATAATAGATTCTCCACCTTGCCATCTCACCAACACTTATAACAATAAGATAATTGAAATTGAAACGGATCTTAAGGAAAGAGGCATTACCAACAAAGCTCTTCGGGATAGAGCTGCGCCGTCGGGAGTGGCCGAGCGGTTCTAGGCGATAAAGCCTAGATCCGCGTGATCGCTACGGTCGCTGCCTCGGGCATGGATGTGTGTGATGTCCTTAGGTTGGTTAGGTTTAAGTAGTTCTAAGTTCTGGGGACTGATGGCCACCGCAGTTAAGTCCAATAGTGGTCAGAGCCATTTTTTTTATAGAGCCTCATTCAAAACTTCAACTTAATCGGTTATTTCTAAAATGTTACAAATCACTATTGATAAATTATACAGGCGGAAGAAAAAACACCAGAAAACCTATTTCACAATTTAATAACAAATTTTTTCCTACTGTGTAGAATTGTTTGTTTTTAGAACGTGTAAGGCTAATATTATCTAGTTTGGAAAATATAACACATACAGTTATCCTCTTCTAGCAAAAGATGAGGGATCAGGTGCAATTGAAGCCACTTATGAAAATTACTTGGAAGTAAAAGCTATTTTTTAATGAATGACCTTATTTCAAACACAATGAATTTCATGTAAAGTACGCTTGTCTGTCTGGAGCGTACTATTATGCAGAAATAATACCATACGTAATGATGGCATGAAGTATACTTACCTGATAACCAAATAACTTATTGTTTGTAAATGTATTGAGTATAAGACACTGAATATGTTCAACATCATCTTTATATCGCTAAGTGTCAAGGAAACTATTCTAAGTTCACAAAATATTGATAAAAGCTTGTTACAAATTAAGATTGCCCGCTTGCTCACAAAACTTATTCAAGAATGAATACAAATCGTGTATCAGAAATGTCTGATTCTATTCATTTTTCAGTGATCTTCATCCACTTCTGGCCTAGGGTCATCTTGATGCTTTCTGCCTGCAATACACATCGTAGTTTCTCAATACCGTCTTCCTTCTTGTTAACAGAATCTTCCGTCGGTTCTTGGTCGGTTCTATAATGTTGGGGGGGGGGGGGGGGGGGGGGCAACATTATAGTAAATGAAAAGCACCAGTTTGCTTTTGTTCTACAAAATTACTTTTTTATTTAACCTATTTTCGGCTTACAAGGACATCTTGAGGCATTTACTGAGTATCATCACGAAGGAAGTTAGAATGTTTGCATACAGCATTGGAAGAGATCTAACACGTCTAGACTGAAGTAGAAACATACAGTAAGTAACAACTTCGACAATGTGCAACGAAAAAGAAAATAATTGAACAGTACCTAAATAACAAAGAAGTAGACAGGAAAAACTTTAACACAAAATGGGAATAGCATGGCTACATAACAGATTCTATTAATAAACAAAACTAACAAAATGAAATAAACGAAAATTAGTACTAGACAAGGCTACATTAGGAGGTATGAAACATGGAGAGTCATACACAAACAAATTAAATGAAGAGACAATTATCAGTGTAACTACAGAAAACATAAGGAACTTAAGGAATATCATTAAGCTAAACAGAACTAAATGAATGCAGGAAAATGGAGTCGTTTGAGGGAACCTACAGTAAATGCACTCTTTGACAGTGTGGTGGTACTGCATTTTAATATTAACATTATAATCAAAACATTGGCTGTGTAACAGTTTGCATTAAATAAATGAACAAAGTAAAATATGAACAATATTTGATGAGACAACTACAAGAGGTGTTAAACACGGACAGTAGTACAAGTACTAGTTAAAGGAAAACCTTAACTATTGTAACTACAGTCCATGTGGAATATAAAGACAAATTCAACAAGAGAAAAGAACTTAATGCATACTGGAAAATGGGAATACGTGGGAAGAGATAGTGGGGAAAGTAATGAACAACAGAGATGATTACATGAAGTTTAGGAGAGGGGAAGTATTGAGCTGTTTCTGGTCATTTAGGATTAGATCTGGACTGTAAGCAAGAAGTTCGTTAATTTGCAGGGCTTCCAGCAGGTTGAGTTTATGGCCTTTGTTTGCTAGGTGAAGTACATGGGACACTGGCTGGTAGTTGTGACCCTCACTCAGTACATGCTCAGTCAGAATTCTGCAACCTCCAGCTGTGTTCATGTTCAGCCAGCCTAGTTGCTATGTCTCTGACTGACTGACGAATGTAAAATTTATCACAATCAGAACAGGTGATTTTGTGTACCCCATTGCTGTCTAATAACTTGATCTTACCTTTGCTATTAAAAACACCCTGGGCTGTCATGTTCCTGATGTAGTAAGAAAGCCTATACTTTCAGGATTTCAGTGCTTTGGCTACAATCTGTGATACCTCACCTAGAAATGGTAGTGCATTCCTTTCTCACAGCGGATGGGGAAACAGGTGGGGTGTAGAGGACGGGTATAATTTTCCGTTTTTGTTTTCTGTGCAAGATGGGATCAGTAAGTACTAGATTGTAGCCATTGGCTGTGGAAATAAATTTTATTGTACCTAACTCTGCTTTAAAATCATCTCTGGACATGGGGATAGGTATGAGACGGTTTACCACTGAGTGGAAAGCTGTACGTTTGTGAGCTATTGGGTGTTGTAAACAGGAAGAAATTACTGTTTCTGTAGTTGTAGTTTTCCAGTAAATTTTGAAACAACGTGTGTGTACTGATGTCAATGGTGAGATCTAAGAAGTTTATGGATTTGTTGCCAATTTCCATTGTGAACTGGATATTTATATTTGACTGTTTAGGTTTTTCAAAAAAGTGTTATCTTGTAGTACAAGTCGACATACACAGGGTTCTTGTTGGGGATGTATGTATTGACCTTCAGTAATATGTAGGTACCGGTATGGCTTTATAGATGATTTGATTCAGTTGTTTGCAATTATTTGACTTTACTTTTCTGAAATGAACTCATGGCTAATAGAGAACAAATGACACTTTGTCCCGCCTTCTATGGCTTCTTACCATTCTTTCAGTTGAGATGATGACCTTTTTTGTATAAAGGGATAAATCGTGTTTTAAAGTTCAGTATTTCACTTGTTTTTGCTGCATAAACTTTGAAGCGCGCAAGAAGGCTTGATTTGGTGATACGTTCGTAGACCTGCACAAGGCCGCACGTACCGAGACAGAGCTCTCGTGAATGATAAGTAATTTAGGCTGTAATTAAATGTAGTTGAACACTTTTAACTAATTAAATACGTTCTTTAGTGTACTCGTCAAGCTCACCATTAAAAGATTTCCTTTTATTTGCGTAGTGTTCCAGTAATCGCAAAAAGTTCGTCTGTTTTCTTACTGATCCTTAGGCTTACTCTATCGAGTGTGCATATGTAGCGTTACAGCGCAATTGTAAGAGCATTTGCTATAAATTTAACTGATTAAATACGTTCATTAGGGTGCTTTTCAAGCTCAACATTAAACGTGTTCCTTTTATTTGCGTATTGTTCCAGTAATCAGTAAAAGTTCGTTTTATTTACATTTCGCGGCTTTGCCTTACTTTCCGACTTAGCATACTTTGCGTTATACCGCAATATTAAGTGCATTTGCTATAGATTAACTGATTAAATGCGTTCATTAGTGTTCTAATGGAATATGGAGAGATGAAGGTAACAAAAACCACAGTGAGAAGATGAAGAGATTTTGGGAGAAGTAGGCAGAAAGTACATCAGCGAAATTAGTTTGATCGTGCTCAAATCTGGTTATAAGGCTGAAAAAATGGAGGATGTAAATGGATGCTAGTTATTTACTTAGCCAGTAAGTTAAGTAATATAGTCGGGCAGTATAAAGGCACCAGACAATCAATTCCGGCGTAACGCTTTGAATTGTAGAGAAGTTATAAAGAAATATTACGATAGTTTCATAAATATATTGGAAAATGTGCTAGAACATTTCATAAATTAAAAAAAATGCAGACGTATTGAAAGGCGGGTAACTGGAAACATGTAGAAGAAGATGGTGCAGAAATAGAATTGGAACATTAAGAGAGAATTTGGCTCAGAAGTGAGATTAAAATTGAGCGACACGATATCAGTGATACTGTTTGCAAGTGACATAATTTGTTGTGAGCATGGAATGTATTGATAGCAAGTCAGTTGACAGCGTGAGATTAAGGAGTAACAGAATGAATGAGGACATTCCCCTCAAAAGAGTTTGCCGAATTCATAGGTTTAAACCTGAGCTATACATTCAGTAAACGGTCATAATCGAAATTATACTTATTTTGCTATTTATTTTCTGGTTACAGTTTTCGGTTGTGTCATCCTCAGGCCAATGTGTTACCGACGTTGCAGCGAAGGCACGACTAAAGTGAACGTGGTTTTCTGAGTACCACTGAGCAGTGTAAGGACAACAACGTATGGAGCACAGCATTGTACTGAAGACAATGTTGGACTGCGTGGAAATCGAAAGAACTTAATGGAAGCGTTTGAGATTTGATTATAACAGCAGCACGTAGCGAATTAGGTTGGCCTATAGGAATTGAAGAGCTTTCCAAAAAGATCAGCGAGGAGATGAATATGAGGAAAACATTAACCAAACAGAGGGACAGAATGACAGAACATGTGGTAAGATATTAGCCAATTTTCTCCATGCTTGTACAGGGAACCGTAAACAGTAAAAATTGTTGATTAATACAACAAACAGTTCTATTGTTGGCTGAAGAGGTTGGCAAAAACAAGAAAATGTCTCGAGGGAGACCAAACCGATCAGAAGACTGTTGGAAAAAAATATCTTCCAGTTGGTATTTTTTAGAAGTACCTCGCAAGGTTCAGAAGATCATGAGCATCGAAGATTTTTGTGTTTTTGTAGTGTACACTCGATGCCTCCTAACAATATGACCTCATATGAGTCTCATACACTTCTTCCGGTAAAGGTTAAATGGAAAACATCCAGGGAAATGTTACTGAGTAATATTTAATATATACTCATTTCTCTCTTAATTCCTACCGTCCATATAGCCAGCTGACTGAGAGCCCCTTTTATGCGTTGGAAACAGCGAGTTTTTTCTGGTTAAGTGTGTTACCTTTAGCTGTGAGATCCAGAAGAAACACACAGATACAATGGTTCACTCACGCTCTTCGGAGGACGCGTGTCTGGTTCCTTAAGATTGAACGTAAGACATCGAAATGTTATGTCCCCCATTCAGAGAGTGCTTTTCTTTATAATACTGCCTAGAAATCTGCCTGGTCGTCTTGTTCTCAGTAACACTTCTCGACATTCAAATTTCGACGGTAAAATTTTTGAACTTCGGCATTATTGAAGCGCATCAGATGCGGGACGGGGTGAACTGATGCCACTTTCCACAGCTGTGGACATCGAAACTCTCCAAGCAGTGACTGCTACGAGGTGGCGCGACGGTGCCACACGTCGTTCATCTCTGTCCGTTCCTAGCTACTAGTGTCTAGAACTTTTTCATGTTCCTTACTCTAACAATAATCTTTCTGCAGGTCCAGGTGGCATAGCTACCGAAACTGCCACGCAAAATGAATTACGTGAATTCGACATGATTGATGCAGCTGTTCCTTTACAATTATTACAGATGTAGGGAAGTGCAAATGATCGAATGTTTCCCAGTTTCAGTGTTACGAAGTAAAATTTCTGATTTTATGTCGTGCTTAGCACGAAAAGAATCATTTGTCGTTAGAACTTGATTCACTAGCCGTTACTTATTTAATTTTAATCTAATAACCCATGGTAGTAGATGTGTGAGATTTAAACCCATGGCATCTGTTACATAAATTCCACTCTCTGCATAATGAGGAGCTGTTGAACGAGCTGTTGAGAGAGAGCAAATTAAATTCTGACTTTACTATGTTGTTGTTACAGAGATCAAAATAAATCATCTTTAATTGTCTGTCAGTCCGCAGCTCGTGGTCTTGCGATAGGGCTCTCGCTTCCCGCGCACGGGGTCCTGGGTTCGATTCCCGGCGGAGTCAGGGATTTCTCCTGCCTCGAAATGACTGGGTGTTGTTGTGTCGTCATCATCATCATCATCATCATCATCATTCATCCCCATTACGGTCGGCAATGGTAAACCACCTCCGTTAGGACCTTGCCTAGTCCAGCGGTGCGGTTCTCCCGCATCGTCCACTACACTCCTCCGAGTATGAGACCTCATCATCAAGTGTCTGTAAAAATGTAATTGCATAGTGTTTAATACGAGCGAATATATCCAAAGAACACGAATCAGGAAAGAGTAGGAAAAACAGTGACATACACAATGGCTGCTGATGAGAAAATGATATGGAGATTTGGGGTTGGATTGTAAAGTGAATTGGTCGTTTCCTGTAAAGATCTTACATGGCGATGGCATTGTTTTAAGACTCCCCGTTCGAACGACCACAGCCACTCCATGTAGAGTAATTGTCAAAGGTTGGTTAATGTTTCATTTCAACACTCGTCAAAATTTGAACGAAACAATATAAAATGTAATTTATTGTCTCATTACAGTATCTTTCACGACTTGAATTAAATTAACGTTAAAACTGTAGCTTTCGTCTCAATTTTATTTCTGTAGTTAAAACATGATTTCATCTCAGCTTAGGAGAGAGAAATAGCAATTCTGGTTATTCAAATGAAAAATTATTAGTTGCGTTGATAGAATGTAATGACATATTTTCGCTCTTTTACTATCAGCTTCGTCGATAGGACGTCCTATACCAACACCTCATCTGTTTTACTGTCAAATCTGAGTTTTATTGTCACGTCATTTACCTCTTCGAAACTCCAACGTTCTCGACGTTTACGTCTCTGTGCTGGTGGCTCAACTCTCAGCAAAATCAGAACATACCTGTAGAAGATTCCATCAGGCCGAAAAAAACGTTGAGTATTTCAATATATGTAAGACCAATATGACGCAACCGATCAGCTCAGAAGATCTTACCATCGATTGCATCGGCAAAAAAAACCTACAATTATTTCAGTTGTAGAGAACTATATGTGACAGAGTTTTGTCGGAGGTTAGTTTAAACTCAGTGGTATGGCAAAAAAAACGGTAACGAGAGGCATCAAAAAAGAAATCAAAATATGATGCAAGCACACTATGCGACCCATCACACGTAGATGAATACCATACGAGAATAGATGTGATTAGGAGAATGTCGTTTCGAACATCGATGAGTTCATTCACTTAACAATTTCATAAGAACAGTAAAACGACATTTCTACACCAGTTCTGCTGTAAATTTCTGTGTTGGTGGTACGAACGTTCAGATGACTATGGAGATGAGAGCTCCTGTGTGGAATAGGAAGCTATAAACGATAATGAGCGGATTTGAAATTTTTCGTTAATTTGTTGACAGGGGTAGAGATCTCTGTAAATAAATTTCCATTGTGCTTCCCTTTGGTGCAAAACTTGCACCATATTCTCCATTCAAAAGCGGCAGGGGCACCATCTTCAGTTTTGACAGGTGCCTCGTGCACAGGAATCGTCTTATAAACCTCACAAGAGTAAATAATTATAGATCAGATCAGGTCAGCACGCAGCGTACGACATCGGAACACCTATCCATGCTCATCAGATGTCAATGTTAATGAAAATCCAAAATGTAGTAAGATATGAGTAACCAATATAAACAAAGAAGTAAATATCAACTACAAAGAGCTGCTGCATCGCTGTCTCAATACGAGGTCCTCGTTTCATGTCAATGAGTTGAGTGTAGCTGATGTACCGGTCTAACATTCAACGCAATACTGTACGTTCCCTACAGTGTCAGTAACTGCGTAATCACTAAATCACATGTGCACATCGTAAAAGAAACGATTCATAGAACCTCAGCTCCACTTGCAATGATCTCACCATAAGTTTGCCTCCTTAGGTTTTCTTCCCTTCCTTTTTGGTGCCTGTTTTCTCAATCGTAGGGTTTCTAATGTCAATCTGAAATATTTTTTATTCTCTGTCATAGATGGAAGTTCTGAATGCGGAAACAACCTGCGTGTTATCGAGGAATAGATTCGGGTTAAATGTACCTGTATTAACTTTATTTTTCATTAACTGCATTTATAAGGAATATCGCATAAAGAAAATACTTTGCATCGTAATTTTGCAATCTGTGACGTATATCACCTTATAGCAATGACAATGCCAACAATCTTATTATATTTCAGATGCTGCCAAGACTTCATCTTATTCCGAATGCAGCCAGTTGTGTTCGTCTTCCCTTTGAGTCAGTAACGATGAAGTTTTTTCTCTTCATTGTAAGCTTCATCTGTCCTAGCGGGATACCTCTGCAAAGGAAAAGGCACATTACATCCTGTAATTAATATATTGACCGTCTCTTTGAGAGTGAGAAAACAATAACGTAGGGTAAGAAATACCATCCTGAAAATGAAAGCGTTCTTTCATATGTTCATGCAGATGTTTTTTTAAGCATTCTCTTTGACGCATCTTCTGAAACATACGAGGGTCACTCCAAAAGAAATGCACATTATTTTTGTAAAAATATAGTTTTCATTCTGCATGTGTGGAAGTTTTACAGTGTATAGATACATCCTTCCCATTTGTTTTCATACTTAGTTCAACCTGTTCCCGTGAGTGGCGTCGTCACAGCATGTTTTGAAGATGGATGATACACTTGACGTTCGTCAGAAGCAACGTGCTGTCATAGAATTCCTGTGCTGTGAAAAAGGTGTATGGAGATGCTGCTGTCGATCACAGTACAGTTAGTCGGTGGGCAGCGGCAGGCCTCATACTGCACACACTACAGACAATGTGCAAAGAGTTAACAAATTGGTTACTGCTGACAGACGCATCACAATGAACGAATTTTCACACTACGTTGGGATGGGGGAAGGAAGTGTTTGCAGAGTACTGAAAGTGTTGACGTTAAAAAATGTTTGTACCAGGTGGGTTCCCAGAATGTTGACAGTGACTCACAAAGAAACAAGAAAAGCGGTATGCAATGAACTTCTGGAACAGTACGAGAATGGTGGAGATGAATTTCTTCGAAGAAATGTGACAGGTGATGAAACATGGCTCACCAGAGGTGAAGAGGCAAACAATGAAGTGGAATAATGCAAATTCAGCCAAGAAAAGAAATTCAAAACCACACCTTCTGCTGGAAAAGTTATGGCTACGGTGTTTTTCGATACCGGAGGACCCTTGCTTGTGGACATCATGCCAAGTGGAACCACCATAAATTCTGATGCATATGTGACGGTAGTGAAGAAACTTCAAGCTCGACTGCGTCGTGTTCGACTAAATCGGCAAAAGCAGGATGTTTTGCTGTTGCACGACAGTGCACGGCCACATGTCAGTCCTAAATCCACGAAAGCGATCACAAAAATCGGATGGACAACACTGAAATACCCACCTTACAGTCCTGACCTGGCTCCATGTGACTATCATCTCTTTGGGAAAGTAAAAGACTCTCTTTGTTAAACAAGGTCTGAAGATGATGTCTCCCTTGTGCAAGCTTCCACACAGTGGCTCCAACAGGTTGGTCCAGAATTTTACCTTGCGGGTATAGAGGCGCTGGTTCCAAGATGGCAATAGGCAGTTGAGAGGGATGGAAAATGTGTGGAGAAATGAAAATATTGTTCCCAAAGCATGTATCTACACACTGTAAAACATTAAAACATGTAGAATAAAAGATGGATTTTTTTAAAAAAAAGTAGAGTGCATATCTTTTGGAGTGACCCTCGTATTTCCAGGGAGTAGTTATTGAGTAAAGTGTGCAATATACCTAACTGTATCAGTCAAAAATTCTACATTAGACATCATACGTTTTTAAACCTCAAATTTCTTTAGATATGAGAACTGGTGCTACAGTTACTAACTGATCCTTTACATGTTTGGACGTTACAACGGTTCGTATTTCTAATTTCTCAGTTTTTACATTAGCAAAGCTAGTGTTAAGGCAAACATACTTTCGTCCTCAGAGATATAGTGACTCTTTTTTTAAAAGATTATACAGGGCCTTATCGTCCAGATTCTCCAGAGACCGGCTTGCGAAGCCGAGCGCATTAAAGCGCTCGCTTCCGGGACACGGATAGCGGGTCGACACCGCATCGAATCTGCCAGGCGGATGAACGATGAGGGCCGGTGCGCAGTCAGCCTCGATGCGGTATCCCAAGTCAGATACGGTGTATAATTGGTTGGTACCTACTTCTCGTCCCAGTTTAACGATTCACAAAAAATTACAAGCCGTACTCACACATCAGATAACGCAAGGAAGAGGCAGATGGGGAACGCAGATTTCCGTCCCGTGACTGAAGGGGATGGGGTGAGGCGGGAGGGGGGAGGGGATGATGTCAAGAAGGGTATCACGTCATCCAATAAACAATGCCAAATTCTATATACACGTCGACCCTTGAAGAATGCTAGCGAGCAGAAGAAGTCAAACGAAGAAAGCGTAATTTTTGTTCTTATCATTTAAATGCAATCAGTAATAATTAATACTGTGAAATCCAAGAAAGCAGATAATAATTTTTACGATAGAATCAATCGCCTTCGTGGTTTTTGGCGCGTGGGGTTGACTTCAGTCAACTGGTTTTATAACTATTTCTTTTCTGGCATGAGAAGATGTACACAATGCCATCACAAATCGAAATAAATTAGATTATTTCGGAGGTTGTTTTAATATCCATACCCTTTTGGCATTAACTTTTGGGTAGTTTTGATCAAATATGTCACCCATATTGCAGAAACTAATCACATAGTTAATTGTTCAAGTGATACGTACAGTTTTTTCCCTCTGATATGACTATGGAGTCAGGTACCTCCCAGAATTTTATTAACTATTGATGCAGTAACACAGTGTAACATTCTCGATATTTGAATTTGTTCGTGTAGTACTGGATCTTCCTTCAGGTAGATTATATTCTACATAACTTTAGTAACATTTTAGTTCAGCCGCTTAATAATTCACTGCTAAAAATTGAGGAGCCGAATAGTTATAACACTTCAGCAATATTGCGTGATTTTCTACTTGAAACGGACTACCAAAACAATTTTTACGGCGCCATGTTACTTCCATCTATTCGATAGAATGAAACAAAAACAATGTAACTGTTTCACAAATCTTATGAATAGAGCTATTCTCCAACCAGTTTACCTGATAGACGTTATATTGTGACATGTAACAACGAAACAAAATGTATCAGTACCATGAATGCATTTTCTCTTCCAGGCTGGTAAGTTCAAACAATCTTTCATTATTACACTCTGCTTTACACGTTTCCGTACACGAGTGAGAGAAACAAATTTTTATCTGGAAAACGTTATTCTCAAACTAAATTTGTTTTGCGGGAATTTCAATGTTTTCGCTGCAGATCATCGTGTAAGATTTACGCCGCTATTTTAAACTATAAATCTCTTAGCGTGCGTGAACAGTCCAAAGATAATATGTAGATTTTTAATTACTTCCTACAAGCTAAATCTCAGCGTGCTTAGGGTAATTAAGAAACTACGTAAAAAACATCCACCCAATATATCACCCAGAACCAACACGGCAGCGCTGAGAAATGAAGTTTTTAGACTTCCGAATTGGAACGAAAAAGATTATAGTGCTGAACATTAATATTCACTATCTACAACATTCTCTCAAAACAGATTCTGAACAACATCTCATATTCGATCTTATTTCAGTACTTAATTTTCTGCACTAATAATGAACAGACAACACAAAAGGAAAAGAAATGGGAGTTTCTTTGATTAAGTAAATTAACTTTTTGTAAGATTGTCACTCACATGTTTCTGATCACCCAATTTCTATTGTATCAAAAATACTTAAAAGTGTAAAGTTTTCTCGGCTTGAAGAGTCCTGTTTGGTTGTTAAATCTATGTACATAATCGGTTTTGTCGATGACTTACCATTGCACATAGTTTTTTGATTAAAAAGGTGCCTCTTAGGAAACTCAAACGATTTAATTCAGTAGAGAGTTGTGTGAAATCAATTCCGAGCAAGATCCAAATCCGCGTTTCTCCGTAATGATTTAGCTTATCTTTGGGATCTGCAAAACACATAATCCGTATGCTGAAATAGTTCGTTTAGGAAGGAAGTGGCGGCTTTCTTACCTCAGTAACCTCTAGCTGAGCGCATGCTCCTTCACTTGTGACTGGACTGCCAACAAGACTTTAAAAAGAACTTTAAGAAAATAGATACTAACATCTAATAATTTTTCACCTTTATTAAAAATTTAAAAATATGAATGATCTATTTTTAAAAAATTTAAAAATGTTTTTGTAGATCTACGGCTGACAGTATCTACTTTATTCAAGTCTTCGACCAGCACCACTTCCATTCCATATGCCCAAGAAGGACAAGATGGAATTGCAGAAAACTTAGAGAGAACAATCGCTCTTTCTATTTTATTGCTAGTACTTAATCGAGTGCTATTTATTATCTGGGTGTACACTGTAAATTCCTAAGACAATAAAAACTGGTTGTACTGTAAGGGTGAAGCACAATTGAGTGTTTATTGCACCCCTTTCAACGTAGAAAAATCTGGAAATGCCCACGCTGTTCTGAATATAGCTAAAAGCTGTTTTAATTATTCATTATCAGACAGTGGGTGGACGTATAGCAATCACACTTCGCCGTATGAAGACGGCAACCTATCTGTATTCTGAAACACTGCTAGTCGCCGAGGCAACAGCACATTAATTACGGGATCGGTCTCAAGTAGTAGCCGAACGAACAGCATTAAGGGAATTTGCGTGCAATGGACACTTGGTCAGATACTTGGCAAGCAGTCACTGCCCATATTGGCAAACGAAGCTTCACGTCTTAAGTAGGACAGACAACACAGCAAGTTGGGTGTAGCTGACTAGGGGCTTATAGCGTGATCAGAAGAGTCACTTTTTCAAGGAGTGCACCATGTCGAGAGAGCGGACGGCCTTATGAGGTATCGTACGGGCTGGAGGTTTTTTTGTGATATTTTAGGTTTCATTACTTGACTTGGACTCACAAATTCAGAACATAGTGAGCTGAAGAGATTAATTTCAACGTTCTCAGAGATCAAGTGTTGCCCTTTGTTTTAATTTGTTTTTAAGAGTAGCTGTGAACCCTCTCGTCTTTCGAGGTAATACCAGCCTATTTCAAAGGTTTTTCGCTTACGTTACTGCTACGGTGAACACGGAAGCACTTTAAATCACCCAAGTTTCATCCCACAGAAAATGCCTTGTACGATTCGCAAAAGTTGTCGTTGATGTAGAGACCACGGCTGGAAAGTAAATATCTTGTTTTTGATTACCAGATGCATACTAAAGTTTCTTTTCTTTTGCATCTTTTCCTCACTGAAATTGGGAAGAATAGCAGGGTTAATAAGGAAAGTCGGTCAATAAGTAGTACCAACAAGGTAGGCAAACAAATTTCTCAAACGATATAACTCATTAAAGTTGTGTGAAATCAATTCAGAGCAAGACCACAGTGGAAACGGATATTCGAGGCACATTATCGCACAATAGAGGAAAACGAACCCTTGTCGCAGTTGCTAGTATACACAAACTAATGCATTCGTACACAGTATAGTATTCCATCACAACGACTGGAAAATTGTTGCCTGCAGTTTCACTGTGCTTATATGAAAGTAATGATTAATTTGCACCTCTTATTACAGAAGACGCCAATTGAACCCTCGAAGAATGTTTGTGTCACTTCTTCCAGATCCGGTATATTGAAGAATTTAGTTCACAAAACATACCTTCAGAATATTTTACAGCATGCGTTACAGATAACAGGTTTTGTCCTATACTGTATTCCTGGGATGGACGAACTAATACCTTCATATGCGATACCAATTCTTAGATGATAAGGGTCAACCAAGCTGCACGGTAAAAGTTAAAACGTCCCCATTGAAAAATTGTGAATGACAGTGATGGTAAACTTCTACTTTATTTGGCTTTCAAACAGCTGAGCAAAACTGAACGTACTCAGACATTTCTCTCTTTACTTATTCTGATCATCACTAAACTGACACACAATATTTTTTGCGCAACGGAATGTGACTTTCAATAATCCCTACAAAAGAATGACCCTGAGTAACAATAACCTATACCTTTCACGAATCATTTACCTCACAAAAATCGTCGTTACTCGAACTGCTGCAAAACAGCGAGCGCCCATACTGCCAGCTAAATAAAAGATTCTAACTAATGAAGGCACTAACTTCTGATAGGCATAGGGAATGAAAGATTTTGATAGAGAACGAACAATGTATTCACCTTTATAGTGTTCAAACCTCATCATACACACATATAATTTTATGACATCTAACTAAACAAATTTCCTTTTAAAGCTCTGGCATCGCTCTCGCAACACCCACCACTGTTGGCGGCTCACCTCTGACTGCGCAACGCTGCGCGCTGTTCACATGCAACTGGCCAACAGCGAGTACAACCAGCCACACACACCGCAGTCAGCGATTTTAAAACGGAGCACTACGTGGCATTACAAACATAAAAACCTAAACTGCCTACTTATACAGAGCACTACGTGACATTATCAACATAAAAACCTAAACAGCCTGCTTACAAAGTAACAATGCCAAAGTGCTTACCTGTGTGCTAGTCGTCCGAGGTGAAAAATTTGGCCGGCCGCGGTGGTCTCGCGGTTCTAGGCGCACAGTCCGGAACCGTGCGACTGCTACGGTCGCAGGTTCGAATCCTTCCTCGGGCATGGATGTGTGTGATGTCCTAAGGTTAGTTAGGTTTAAGTAGTTCTAAGTTATAGGGGACTGATGACCACAGCAGTTGAGTCCCATAGTGCTCAGAGCCATTTGAACCATTTGAAAAATTTGTTTCAAGGCTTCAAAATTGCACACTGCTTCTAGAAACCCAGTAAGAATTGCACGTCTGCTTGGGCACAATAAAGAATCACAGCATCAAAATTAAATCCAAAAAAATAAATATTTTTAAATTTTAACTAAGTCCTTTTTTTCTACTGAATATGTGGGACAAACGGAGTAGTTGTTCGTTAATTGCATTCATTAAAAGTTATTTAGGCCCGAATATATTTTTTCGTATATTTATTTGATAAGTACTATCCAACTGTTTCTTCAAATAACTGAGAACTTGTAACAGGATGAGTACAAGAGATATTTCCAAGCAATCAGGATTAAATTTTTAATTTTTTATTAATCCAAGTAATTTGTGTGCCGCAAGAGGAAGTCGTAGGATTGGGTGAAACTGTGAGCGGTCTGTACCCTGAAAATTTTTAATCTGCAGATTCTCAAATTTAATTTTACAACAAATAACCTGCAAATTAATCTGATACAGTTTAAATCTGCATCATGCAACAGTTCAGCACCATGGAAAGCTTCCATAAAATTTATCAACTGAAAAAAATCCGAATTTAAATTTAAATAAAAAGTAATTAATACATCACTGTATCCAAAAATAATCCTACATAACATATTATTTGAATATTTCTAAAAATTTGGAATCATGGAAATTGACCAGCGGCAGTCAGAAAAATACAGGCAGTAAAATCCTTTGAAATACAACTTCAGTATAACTGAATTGGTCATTTTAGAAACAACGTAATTCCAAATTTTATGCAAAATGACCTGTATATATCCTGGCCTTCTCTAAGGATAGCTGCAGCCTTCTGCACAGAAACGACGTGATCACCACTTACTGTGCAGCCATTTTGTGTCTAATTTTGTAACTCCTGGAGTTCAGGTGTTTCTAATGATAACGTGGCAGCGCTGTCGATTCTGTTGGCAGTGTTGTGTGATCTGTTTATTCAAGTAATAAGATTTGTCGTAATTGAAAAGTTGGTTGTCTTTCCTACAGAATAGAACATCCTTGGTCTTGAAACTTCCTGGCAGATTAAAACTGTGTATCCGACCGAGACTCGAACTCGGGACCTTTGCCTTTCGCGGGCAAGCGCTCTACCATCTGAGCCACCGAAGCACTACTGACGCCCCGTACTCACAGCTTTACTTCTGCCAGTACCTCGTCTCCTACCTTCCAAACTTTACAGAAGCTCTCCTGCGAACCATGCAGAACTAGCACTCCTGAAAGAAAGGATATTGTGGAGACATGGCTCAGTCACAGCCTGGGGGATGTTTCCACATTGAGATTTTCACTCTGCAGCGGATTGTGCGCTGATATGAAACTTCCTGGCAGATTAAAACTGTGTGCCTGACCGAGACTCGAACACAGGAACTTTGCCTTTCGCGGGCAAGTGCTCTACCATCTGAGCTCTCGAAGCACGACGCACGCCCGGTAAACACAGCTTTACTTCTGCCAGTACCTCGTCTCCTACCTTTCAAACTTTACAGAAGCTCTCCTGCGAACCATGCAGAACTAGCACTCCTGAAAGAAGAGATATTGTGGAGACATGGCTCAGCCACAGCCTGGGGGATGTTTCCAGAATGAGATTTTCACTCTGCAGCGGAAGGTAGGAAGGTTGGAGACGAGGTACTGGCAAAAGTAAATATGTGAGTACCGGGCGAGAGTCGTGCTTCGGTAGCTCAGATTAAACAGTCGGCTTTCAGCCGTGATACCATGCGGATGGGCTCTGCGCGCCGGGCAGTGCTCCGCAGGTGTTGTTGTTTACCCGCTAGCGCGCGGTCGCGTCGTTGTCTTGCCGTATAGTACCTGTACCGACCCGACATGGCGTTCTCATATCGAAAAGCTACAATCAAGATAGCGTTCAACGCATCGTACACGAGACCGAAGGCCCATGAAATTGAACGATTTCTACGAGACATCATGCACATAGAACCACAAGAACTGATAGGAATTCATCTGTCTATTGTAACCAGCACAGTGTACCTCAAACTGATTGACGAAGCGGCCTGCGACAGATTACTCCAACGATCTGCGAACGGCTTTCGCTTCTGTGACGCAGACGGTAACGTGAGCGTGGTAGGAGTTGACCATGCTGGTCTGGGGGTGCGTACCGTGCGCCTCTTTGAACTACCGTTCGAAGTTCCTGCCAACCTAGTCGTTGATGCGCTGCGGCCATACGGCACAGTTCTGAGTCACACAGAGGAGAAATGGAACACATTCGAAACGTATCCTGTCCTTAACGGGGTACGACAAGTGCGCATAGAACTTACGAAGCACATTCCATCATTTGTTTTCGTTGGTGGCTGCCGCGCAATTGTTATATATGATGGACAACCGAGGACCTTCTCGGGCTGCGGCCAGGAGGGCCATGTTAGAACTGAGTGTCTGCAGCGACGCCTCGTTCAGGTGCCCCGCAATGAACTTCCCCAACGATCCACTATGACCTCTCTCCCGCTAACGTATGTGGAGGCTTCACGACATGATGTGATGGATGATCGTCACATGCTACCTCCTCAAGCCGCTGCCAGCTCCGTTGGAGAGTCAACGCCGTCGACGACGACGCACCCCAACGGTGTAGAGGTTCCTACAGCCTCTGCCCACCGCAGCGTCGTGGGCGCCCAGCCACCGTCACTGTCGGGATCGGACACAGGGGTTCCTAGCGACCGAGTCTGTGTCGAGTCCCGCCCTCCAGTGGATGTCGAATCTCGGCCCCGAAAGCAAAAATCACCCAAGCGCCACAAGAAGTGGCGATTGTCAGCTGAAGAACAGGACAGGGATGTGCAGCCAGCGGAAGACATCGACTTCGTTGACTCGCCAACAACTGCAACAGACTCCAGTGGCATCATTCACCAGAATGTGCCTGAAGACAAGGAACACACTCCTAAATCTGGTGGCCCAGAAAACGAGCCGCATTGCGTCGACTCCCAAAATGTGGGCTCCTGTGAAAGCGACCAGTACCCAATGACATCACAATCGTCTCTTGGTGATTGGGCAGACGATATGGAGGCAGATGATGCACAGCACACATCGATATCTCCACCAGAGCCCATTGCTGACATTGAGCCCGGAGGGCTCTGCCAGTCAGGGACTCATACGGCACAGTAATGCACAGCGTGCTGATGGATGGCTGTGTGGTGTGTAAGATCACTATGGGCTTGCACCGGCACACTGCCTCCGCCACTTGATATGTGTCAGTCATACCGTGAGGGAACAGTCAATGTAAATGGTGTCCACTCCACTGTCAAGACCCGCATGTTACACGACATGATCAGAGCAGCTGACTTGGACATTGCCCTATTCCAGGAGGTCCGTCCCGAACTGCGTTCAGACCTATATGGCTACACCACGTACAGCCTACCCGTAGGCGATGGCGCAGGAGGAAAGACCATCCTTCTCCGAGATGGCATAGACGTGACGGACGTGACGTACTTGCCGAACGGGCGAGGCATCGCACTCACACTTGGCGCAGTCCTCCTCATTAACGTCTACGCTGCCTCCGGTAATTCGCACCGAGGTGACAGGCATGTCTTCTATTCGGAAGAGGTAGCCCCACTTTTGCAAGGAAATATGGACCATTACATAGTGGGCGGCGATTTTAACAGTGTTCTGCGGCCCGAGGACCAGATACCGCATTACGTCCCATGTCCGGCTCTACAAGCATTGGTACGTGACCTCGCGCTCCACGACACATGGCTCGTGCATCATGAGACCCAGAGTGGATATACGCACTTTACCAGCCATTCTGCCAGTCGTCTGGACCGGATATACGTCTCGCGTGCCCTGCGCACAGCAACCCGTGATGGAGAAGTCTGGCCGACGGCCTTCACGGACCATCTCGCGTACATCTGCACTGTCACCTTGCCCCGACAACTCACAAGACGCAGCAGGGGCCCGTGGACGCTGAACGTCTCCCTCCTTCGCGAGGAAGCGTGTCGGCGAGCAGTCACTGACACGTGGCGTCGATGTATCAGGCGCCTGCCCATGTATGCTTCCACGTTGCTGTGGCGGCTGGGATGTGTCAAACCTGCACTCCGAAAGACCTTGATGGTCTACGGGAGTGACAGATCGAACTGGCAAAGGGCAACATCGGAATTTTACTGTACAGCGTTACGTGAGCTGGCGACGCAACCACCGGCTCCCGAACGTCAGATGTCCGTACAACGAATCGAAGCTCATCTACTTCGCATCAGGACAGAGCAGCTAGAAGGTGTCCGCATCCGTGCGCGAGTGCAAGACTGTATCCCCAACGAAACAGCGTCAGTGTATCACATTTTGCGCGAGAGGCGCCACCTCAAACGTCAGCTCATTACGGCGGTAAACACGGAGGAGGGCGGCCGCGCAGTGACACAAACGGACATCCCGCACACGTTCGCCAGACACTATGGGACCTTGTACATGGAAGATCCGCGAAATGTACGTGATTATGAATAGCTGTTGCACGATTTTCCCGCCCCTCGGGACGTGGCGCCCGATGATAGTCTGCTGTTGCCCATTACACCCGACGAGCTGACATCGGCCTTGGCACGTGGAGCACCGAACAAGTCGCCTGGACCGGACGGTTTACCCCTGGAATTCTACAGCACTTTTTACCACCTAATGGAAGACAAGTGGCTCCAAATGTTTCAAGACCTGATCCGCCCTGATTTCACTATCCCCACAGAATTCACAGAAGGCATCTTGATCCCAGTACCGAAACCGAATGGTGGTTGTAGGTGGCAGGATTTTCGCCCACTCACACTCCTCAACAACGACTACAAGATCTTCGCCCGTATCCTCCGCGCGCGTCTCCACACCGCTATCGGAAAGCCATCCACACCAATCAGACATGTGTAGGTGGTGACAGCAACATTCATACGGCGTTAGCAGCATACCGCGACGTAATTACTTTGACGGCGACCTGCAACATACGAGGCGCTCTTGTCGCCGTAGATTTTGACCACGCATTCGACCGCGTCGACCACGGCTTCTTACGCGCAGTTTTGCAACACATAGGCCTCTCTCCGGAGTCTGCACAGGTGGTCCTTCGACTGGTCCACGGAGCGCGCTCCCGCATGATGGTCAACGGTTATCGGGCTGGTCACATTGTTGTTGGAGGGTCAGTGCAACAAGGGTGCCCCCTGTCGGGTATATTATTTGCTGCAGCGCTTGAACCAGCTGTACATGGTCTACGGCAGCTATCTCCTTGCGGGACGGGACCTTTCGTTGTGGTGCATTCGCCGATGACGTGGTGTTCCTGGCCAGATCAAAGGATGAAATGGCGCTACAGTGGCAACGCCAGTAAGGGGCGGTCGCTGGGAGCGTCATCAACGAGAAGAAGACAAAATACATGGATGTCGGAGGGGGGCTTTCCCACACAACGGCAGTGCCCTTTGACAAGGTGCCCGTACTCAAGTGTTTAGGAGTGCAATTCTATAGCAATGTCCGCCGCACGGCGGCGGCTACGTACCGTCGGCTCCTACACCAGACACGTGCTCTGCTGCAGGACAACAAACTCCGGCGCTTGGATATGCTCCTCAGAACACGTTATGTCAACACCTATCTTGTCTCAAAACTGAACTATTTTGCGCATATCCTTCCCTTGACGGCTACGATGGCCGGCAGATTTCAAGCAGCACATGGACATTTCGTAAGCACCGGTCTTGTTTTTAAAGTCCGATACGCCACCCTGACACTACCGCTGCGGGCTGGCGGTATCGGTTTGATTCATGTACACTCCTGGAAATTGAAATAAGAACACCGTGAATTCATTGTCCCAGGAAGGGGAAACTTTATTGACACATTCCTGGGGTCAGATACATCACATGATCACACTGACAGAACCACAGGCACATAGACACAGGCAACAGAGCATGCACAATGTCGGCACTAGTACAGTGTATATCCACCTTTCGCAGCAATGCAGGCTGCTATTCTCCCATGGAGACGATCGTAGAGATGCTGGATGTAGTCCTGTGGAACGGCTTGCCATGCCATTTCCACCTGGCGCCTCAGTTGGACCAGCGTTCGTGCTGGACGTGCAGACCGCGTGAGACGGCGCTTCATCCAGTCTCAAACATGCTCAATGGGGGACATATACGGAGATCTTGCTGGCCAGGGTAGTTGACTTACACCTTCTAGAGCACGTTGGGTGGCACGGGATACATGCGGACGTGCATTGTCCTGTTGGAACAGCAAGTTCCCTTGCCGGTCTAGGAATGGTAGAACGATGGGTTCGATGACGGTTTGGATGTACCGTGCATTATTCAGTGTCCCCTCGACGATCACCAGAGGTGTACGGCCAGTGTAGGAGATCGCCCCCCACACCATGATGCCGGGTGTTGGCCCTGTGTGCCTCGGTCGTATGCAGTCCTGATTGTGGCGCTCACCTGCACGGCGCCAAACACGCATACGGCCATCATTGGCACCAAGGCAGAAGCGACTCTCATCGCTGAAGACGACACGTCTCCATTCGTCCCTCCATTCACGCCTGTCGCGACACCACTGGAGGCGGGCTGCACGATGTTGGAGCGTGAGCGCTAGACGGCCTAACAGTGTGCGGGACCGTAGCCCAGCTTCATGGAGACGGCTGCGAATGGTCCTCGCCGATACCCCAGGAGCAACAGTGTCCCTAATTAGCTGGGAAGTGGCGGTGCGGTCCCCTACGGCACTGCGTAGGATCCTACGGTCTTAGCGTGCATCCGTGCGTCGCTGCGGTCCGGTTCCAGGTCGACGGGCACGTGCACCTTTCGCCGACCACTGGCGACAACATCGATGTACTGTTGAGATCTCACGCCCCACGTGTTGAGCGTTTCGGCGGTACGTCCACCCGGCCTCCCGCATGCCCACTATACGCCCTCGCTCAAAGTTCGTCAACTGCACATACGGTTCACGTCCAAGCTGTCGCGGCATGCTACCAGTGTTAAGGACTGCGATGGAGCTCCGTATGCCACGGCAAACTGGCTGACACTGACGGCGGCGGTGCACAAATGCTGCGCAGCTAGCGCCATTCGACGGCCAACACCGCGGTTCCTGGTGTGTCCGCTGTGCCGTGCGTGTGATCATTGCTTGTACAGCCCTCTCGCAGTGTCCGGAGCAAGTATGGTGGGTCTGACACACCGGTGTCAATGTGTTCTTTTTTCCATTTCCAGGAATGTATATAACCGTACGCGATCGCTTTATCTCAACACTATGCGTCGCAAGTGGACCTCTGCCCACGCACTCAGACGGGCACCCTGTTAGCGGAAGTGGCACCACACTCTCTGCATCCCCCGGTTTCTGTAGGACACATTTCACCGGCACTCACCCACATCAGAGAGTTCTATATGGACTTCAGCTACTTACGGTCAGAACTTCCGACGACACGGAAGCCCGGCACAAAAGACTATTATCGCCTCTATCAACAGCGGCAACCTGTAAATACGGTCGTCCACAGACATCCTGAAGTTGCCTGGAACACCGTGTGGCGAACGGTACACACGCCTTTTCTACCTACGACGGTGCGTTCATTGTGGTATGTGGTTGTGAATGGGAAGTTCGCTACTCGTCAGAGGCTACATTCCGCACATCTGACGGACGACCCCTTGTGTCCGACATGCTCACTTGCTGACTCGGATGCACACCGTCTGACGTGTGAGGCGACAAGCGAGTGCTGGCTACTGACGCAGCGCATGCTGGCGGTACTCTTGCGGCGATCGCCGGAATCTATCTCCCCTGATGACGTATTGCGCCCCGACGGCGTATACTTTCCATCAACCCGAACCAACGCCGTTAACTGGCTAAAAGGCATGGCCGTTTACTACATATTTTGCGATGCTCCCAAAGGCACACTCGACTTTTGGTCCCTACTGATGACAACACATGCAGCTTTCAGCCGCCACCCGAAGTACAGAACTCGTTTCGCAAATTATTTGGGTTCATTATTTGCGGATCATCCTGCTCACTGGGGCGTTCCGGGTATGAGACTCTGAAAATGAAGAAGATTCCTAGAGCATATTGATCCTCTACGGACGGAATAGGGGGGAACCCCTCCCAACAGATGAGAAGACGACTCGGACGCTCGGCTACGGCAGTTGTAGGATCTTTCTTTGTCGAGAAAAAAAATTGTTATAAAAATTAAAGAAATAAATAAATAAAACTTCGACAAACCCACTACATCCTCCTCCTGATCCTTCGATCCTCGAACTCGAACGCGTTGCTTGGGCGTGGCGGCGGGATGGCCAGGCTCCGGGTGTCGACCCCTGCCCTACCCGCCGTCCTCCTCCTGCAGCGGTTCATTAGATTAATTTAAAAAAAAGATGGTAGAGCGCTTGCCCGCGAAACGCAAAGGTCCCGAGTTCGACTCTCGGTTGGGCACACAGTTCTAATCTGCCAGGAAGTTTCATATCAGCGCACACTCCGCTGCAGAGTGAAAATCTCATTCTGGAATTCTTGGTCTTTGTTATCTTATGTGATTACAAGGTGCAGGTTAATAACAGTTTTATTTTATTGTTGTATGATAATGTAAAATGCACAGCACGAAAGAGGGATTTGAAGAGTGAAGCTGAACACAAGACTGAGGTAATTAAAAAAGAACGTTTTCAAGGAATTGAATACCGGATTTCATGGACTATAAGACGTACTCTTTTCTTCAAAGACTTACCTCCAAAATTCAGATGCGTCTTATACTCGAAATTAACATAAAAGTGTCCACTGTTTGATTTAGAATTCCCGCCAACTTAAAAATGGCCATATATTCGATGCCGCGGGAAACCTATTCCTACCTGGCAACACTCGATTCAACTGCCAGCAGCAGTGCACCGATGCAGTGAATACAAGCGCTTGTTAACAATGCCTCCCTCCCGCCCCGTTGTAATAAACTTAGATTACTATTTAGCCGATGATGCGTCATTGCAGTCTACGGGGCAGTGTACTTTAATTAAAAATGATTTGTGTTACCTGTAAAAGTTGAATATTTTTGTTAGTATCTAGTTTCGTAACGGAAAAAAGTAAAAGGAGTTCGTATCATGAGGGCTATAAACTAAGGGTAGTATCACATGCAGAAGAACATGGATAGGGAGCAGCTGAGCGGCATTTAGGCCCTCCACCAACAGAAAAAAACAGTTCGCAATTGGCGGGATAGTAAAGACGAAATATGTAAATAAAGGACAGGAGGCAAAATGGCAAAAACTAGAAAGTGGCCTATAGCAATGGATTCGAGGACATAGTCAAAATGATACTGGAATTAATACAAAAAAAAATACTGAAATACACAATCTTCAGCTAGTGCTACAGTGGAGTTTAACAGACTCAAAGGTGGAGTTGGCTTATGTTACGGGTTTATGAAGGATCGCTGACTTAGCTTCCGAACCACAACCAAGATATCTCAGAAAATGCCACAAGAATGTGAAGGGAAAATATTATGTTTCCATGGCTTTATTATTCAACATCGAAAGCAAAACCATTGTGGAACCGATCTAAATAGCGAATATGGGCAGAACTCCTCTGACATTTGGTGTGCCGAATAATACAACTGATACCTTGGTAGGTGCTAAAACTGTATCTATAAAAACAAGTGGCTATGAAAAAATATGCAACGCTGTTGTCATTTCATGTTGTGATGACGGTACTAAACTTAATCCAACGATCGTTTTCAATCATAAAACAATGCCGAAACCTTCTGAAGTACGACCAGGTGTTGTTGTTCACGTACGCGACAAGGGCTGTATGGACGAGGCTGGTATGAAATTATGGATTAACAGGGTGTGAGAGAGAAGGAAAAGTGTTTTATTGGAGAAAAGTTATATTCTTGTGATAGATCAGTTTGATAGGCATTTGAAAAATTCCGTAAAAGGGAAATTGTGACAGGGAAATACATGACGTGCTGCTTTTTAAGGAGGTCTTACTACATAATTGCAGCGTCTCGATATCTTGATAAATAAACCATTTAAAGTGTATATCCGAGAGGAATGGAACAAATGGATGATGGATGAAACCTAGGATAAACTCACGCCGAAGGTAGCTTTGAAACGAACTAAATTCACAAAAGTGTGTCAGTGCATAAAAGTCATTCTTGTACATGAAACCGAGCGAGGTGGCGCAGTGGTTAGCACACCGGACTCGCATTCGTGAGGACGACGGTTCAGTCCCGTCTCCGGCTATCCTGATTTAGGTTTTCCGTGATTTCCCTAAATCGTTTCAGGCAAATGCCGGGATGGTTCCTTTGAAAGGGCACGGCCGAATTCCTTCCTAATCCTTCCCTAACCCGAGCTTGCGCTCCGTCTCTAATGACCTCGTTGTCGACGGGACGTCAAACACTAACCACCACTACCATCTTGTACATGATGAGGCCAACGATGACGACGATGTGGAAGAAGTAAAAAAAGAAGAAGGAAGTTCAGACGACGATTTTCAAGGATTTTAAAATTCAATTAAGTTTTATTCTGGCTTTGCAATAAATTTAAAATAATGCAATTTTTTTCTAATAATGCTAAGAAATTAAGGTGTGTCTTGTCGTCCGTAGCGTCTGATAATCCGTAAAATACTTTACAGAAGCTATGCAGGAAAAGCAATTCCGGAAAGACCGCTTGTGAGAAATGCAATTATAAGAAATCATCTTTTGCTAATGTTGATTTATTTCATCACACATCTCCGTTAGTTGGATTCAACAATTTCAAGAACAAAGACGAACTGTAAATATACTTACAACGTCTCATCGTCTGTAACAATGTACAAAGACCTTGTCCGTCTAAAATGTGACCTCCACTAAGCTTAGTCAGACGTTTAAGTACTCATTCATACTCAATGACGAAAGGTAGGAGATTATTAGAATGCGTTTATAGCTTTCCATAATCGTAATGGTGATAGCTGACTGCGTCTTCTAAGAGGTTCGTAGACTGTAAGACCAGTTCTTTAAAAAGGAAAAAACCCCAAAGGAAATTAAAACCTGCCGACATTAAGTTTCAAGGAAACAAATTCACTATTTCCGCAAGGTAAAAAATTACCTTCATACTAGTGTGTAAATACTTAGAAGAGCATTTTCACCACAATTTTGGAAGTCTACGCATAGATCCCTGTTGTACATGCGAAATTCTGGGTCAGAAACTGAAGCCCTTATTCCTAAATGAGCAGGCAAAGAAGACTGCTGAAGCAGAATTCACGATCTACAAAAGAAGACCTAAGAACGTTTGAAATACTCTTAATGCTTCAACGAACCTCTACAGAAAAGGAAGATCAGGCTGTTACAACATCTGACTACAATCTGAATATTACACTGCCTAATATTCCGGTGCAAGAGTTGATTTATCTTCGACTATTAAACCTCAGCACTGTTGAAATTCATTATGCATAATCAGGAGGAGGTCACTTTTACCTCTATGACGAGACCCAAGGTACCAAAGGACCTAATGAAGTACCTTTTACTTCTGCATTACACACATAATTAATTGCATTCCGAAGAATGTAAAGGAACTGCACCTCTTAAGTGAAGGCCGTGGTGGTGAACACATAAATCACACCATCGTTAACTGAACTTCATACTCTGTTTTAACTGTGAGAGCCAGGTGACGAGTGGACACTTCAGGAAAGTGAGCAAGCAGCTGTAACAGCTGATTCGCCTGTTCGCGAGGTAAATTTTCCTCTCGACGTAGGGAACTAACCCACTAGCGCATTATGAACCTGAGGACTGAAAGAAAGACTTGTACCATAGCTAGGTCTTTTCATCGGAAAATTTAAATGACAACCAGTTCGTAGGATGATAAGATAGACATCAAGTCTTAGAAGAAAATCACTCTCAAACGAGACACTTGGAGATATCTCACAACTAACATTTTATATAGCCATGAAAAATCTCCGGTGGTTATAACAAAGCAACGTTTCTCCAATACGGGGTAAACTCTGCCCACTGACTGTACAAAATTTTGTTATTAATAGCCACCAACTTGACTGAGTTTTATATGTCCTTGATTTTCAAGTATCACTGATGAGACATTAATGAAAGATTGCTGCCATGGGTACATGATTAATAGTTAGACAAACTCTGGGTAAAGAAGACTTAGCTATTGCTCGGGTATGATTCCGACCACTGGGTGGCCCTTCTCTTGCCTCACACCTATCCCATCTCATCAACTATTCTACTATGAGCTTGTGTTAGAATTACGTGGTAAATGACCAAACTGATCACAACTAAAACACCTGAAGATGTCCGTGTCTTTTCCTTCGCTCTCCTGTTGCAATGTGAGCTGAATTCGGGAACTCTCCCACCCATTGGCTTCCATTATCGCCTTACACGTTTCAAAGTTCTGTTATTTTCGAAGGCAGTGACACGTCGCTCATGTAAAGTTGTTCCTTACACTAAGTCTTGTTAACGTTCCCAGTCATGAGACAAGTGCATTCTTTCACTTGTCTCCTAATTGAGAATGTTGACAAGATACACAGTGTCCAATGAACAACTTTATGTGATTTACATAACACTTCCTTTGAAATGACGGAATGTCGAAACATGTAAAACGATTTTGTAAGGAATAAATAGTGTAGTCAAGACATCAGAAAGTGTTTTACGTTAATTCATGGATTCCGTGACAGAAATGGGCAAAACCTTAAAATTTTGCCGCATCTCAACATCGCTACCAGCCCCAACACTGCACCACTTTGCTGGATTATAGAAAAGTCGAGTACCTCACAATGATCAAGTATTGTAGATTTAATTTTTAGAGTACAGAAACACTTTCTTTAGTAACACTATTCTGTCGTATATCACGTATCCGGTTACCGTTATGGTCAAGATGAGCATTAATACGAAGTAACTGAGCTCTCGATGAGGAACTACTCAGAAAAAATTCTAAATTCGCCCGTACACTGACGAGAGATTCCTGACAAACAAGAGCTGCATCACTCACCTAGCCCATGGACTGGGTGGTACGCCGTGTACGACAACTGAGAACACTCTTCCAGTGCTGAATCATTCCAGTAATAGTTCTCCAAACATTAGACCAATGGATTTTCAGCTCATAGGCCAGTCGTTACCGTTTAAGATGTTCAATTTCTACAATATAACGGGCTTCCATGTTGAGGATGTACCTGTAAACCAAACTTTACAACGGTACGCAAGGTCGACACTGGTTGTAAGCAATTATCTGTGACCCAGTGCTTTTTCTGGTATAGTCAGCTATGCAAATACCTACTAGCATTGATAAGGATGGAGGAAATGGAGACGCAACTGCTGAGAATAAATTTATTGCCACGAATATTGCGCAAGGTTTTTGATAATTGCTTAGAACGCAATTGTCAATAATTTTTAATTAAAAAAATAACAGAGGTCCTTTTTAACACTGCTGAGGGAAATTCAAAAATGTAATAGCATACACGGAGGGCTATTTAACACACAGTTAACCAAACAAAAACTTTTAATCAAAAGATCAGTAAACAACCATTTCAATATTTGTAAAGAAAATTCCTAAAACGTTAACAGAATACACACAAAGCGGTCAAGGAAGCGTAAAGCAGAACCGTTCGTATAATAATCACTATTTGTCAATGGTGCACAGAAGGTGACTTACTGCAATTAGAGAATACCTCAGAAGCAAAATTTTCTTCTAGATACATCCATAATAACAAAGCAATTTAACAGCATACGGCGAAATGAAAAGAACACACGAGGACGTTTCAACTAAAGCACACATTAATTAAATGGAAGGCACTGTTACTCGATTACAATTGTGCAAGGAATGCTATTTTTAGTAAATACAAGTGCAAGACAATTTGACTGTAGTGCAGAATTAATAAGTGTGTTCAGCAAGCAACATACAGCGTTAAGATATTACATTATGGACATAAGACTCTAAACCAAATCTGGTCAGTAATTTTTGTTACGTTCCTTAAGGACATGGCAGAAATAGCATTTCTGGAGAAATGCCAAGTTTCAGCGAGCTGCAAGGATGTTCAAAATTCATTGCACCGAATACTACTGCACTGACTGACGAATATAATTTGCAAAGGGGCAACGTAATTTCATAAGCAGTCCGTAATTGGAGTTCCTTCTTCCATTCACAGTTTACAAAGTGACTCATTTCTAGGAAATTGAAAATTTGTGGTAAGATTCTATGGGACCAATCTTCTGGGTCATCGGTCCCCAGGCTTAAACGCTAATTAATGTAACGTAAACTAACTTCCGCTAAGGACAAGACACACACCCACGCCCGAGGGAGGACTCGAACCTCCAACGGGGGAAGGCGCGCGAACCGCGAAAAGACTCCCAAGACCTCGGGGCTATCCCGCGCAGCTCTCGTTCCTGCGGTATTCATAAATCGCAATATGTCCGAATGAACAGATACTATCTTCATACAGTTAAGGCTAACCGGCCATTGACCTTGTTCTTCTGTTCGGATGCCCAAGTATTGCCCGAACTGTTACGGGACTCAGTAAGAAAGTCTGTCTTGAATAATGAGGGGCATTACGAATGTAATGTGTGGACATTGATTTGGGAATGTGGGTCTCACGGGGATCGTGCAAGGGATACGTACTTTCAGTCGCACGATCCTCGGTGCCCTCGGTGGCTCAGGTGGATAGAACGTCTGGCATGTATGCAGGAGATCTCGGGTGGGAGTCCCGGTCGGGGCACACATTTTCAACTGTGCCCTTTGATGTGTATCAATGCTTGTCGGTAGCGTAGGGTCTTGATTTAATTATCATTTCCTACCACAAAATGGTGAGGGCAGTTGCATTATGTGGTAACTAGTGTTTAACCGCACCTAAAATCAGCGAACATCTACTACTTCTCTCTGAAATGGGGGTAGTGAGAGGATTACTCGAGACTTCTCTCCTCGACCAAACAACACAACGTTTCATCAACTAGTTAGAGTGCCTTCCATCCATTGGAAAACGTAAAGACGGAGACTTCGTTGGCATAGACACAGTGCGCAAGCACAATTCAGTTCAATTATCATCTCATCCTATCGTCTCACTGTCGAAGCCAGAGACAGAATGGAAGACCTAAAGTATGGTTGATAGGCACAAAAAAGACACATTTAAGATCAAGAATCGTAAGCAGTTGTATTTGTACACAGATATCCAGTAGTAAACCAGTTAATTTCCTTGACATCTGAATCTGTAAGATTTTTTTCCATTTATTCTTTCTGTAACTCAGTTAACACCTGGGATGTCTGGAAACAGCTCAAACAACGTATCACCAGTGGAAAACGTCAGACGGAGAAGCTAATGGAAGAGAGTGCATCGAGCCTACGTAATGCACATAAACTGGAATTGCACCTTTAATGGAAAAAGTATCATGATGAACTTCTTTTGACAATAGATTTAGGACGGGACCCGCTTCAACACTCCGGAAGAGGCCAGAAAAGACTGAAAAAAAGAAAAAAAATGCAGATGCTTAATCTGGAAGCAGTAGGGGTCAGAAAAGTGAAATGGAAAGGAGATAACGATATCTCGTCCAACAAATACGAGGTAATATCAAGAGCATCAGAACATGAATTCGTTATGAATAGCAAAGTAGACAAAAGAATGAATTAGTTGTAACATTCAGAGACCAAATTATTAATATCTGTCTCGAATTTGAATCAGAGCTAATAATTACAGGGCATCGACGTTTTTCAACGTCATACAAAGAACATGACGAAGTAGGCTGTATCATCAATTGACCTAGTAATTCGATGTATGTCGACGAAACTGTAACAGTCGTGAGAAATGTGAACAAAATACAAGGAGGACCATAGAACGCACAGTTATAGGAGAATACTGCAAAGTGAGTGAGAGAAAAGGCTCCATGAAGTCTCCAATAGATTTGAGTTGGTAGTACTAATCTCAGGAGGAAGAGGTATAGCTGGTAAAGTGGCGGGCGGCTCAACAAGGCATCACCTGGGTTGCCTAGTGATGAGACACAGACTCCAAAATCAAATATTGGATTACAAGGTGTACCCAGGAGCAGATGTGTAATTAGAGTCTGATTACAATTGAGAAAGGCTGAACCATAGGGTAAAAGTTCAGAAGAACTGACGAAGTTTAGTTAAAAGATGATGTACGAACCATTTTGGAATAAACTTACTGTAGGTGTTCTGAAATCTAATAGGGCGTAAATAACACAATACTTAATATTAAAATATGGCGCCGATTTGAGGAGGAGTCGACAGCCCTAAAAAGGGTGTTAACTCAATATGGAGAGATAAATATTGGTGTGCTAAAACTAACTGCAAAGAATCGTGAGCAACACATCAGCTAATATAATTGTCTGCAAAAGAATAAAATTAAAAAGAAAACGATCATAATAAAAATGAATAAAAAATATACGTCATTAAGAATTAGACAGAAAGTTCACGGAATCCGAAATGCGACAACGAAGACAGAAATGTGAAACGGCTATACAGGGAAAATTTGCAACATGATTATCAGCACGTCTATCTGGAAGCAAACATAATCCCAGAACATACAATTCCTGGTGTAATCTAAAAGTGTTAAATTTCATGGGTTAGAATGAAGCAGTTTCTAAAGACTGCGGTATTTTCTCGAAACTAGTGTGCCAAATTGAAAACTGAACGTGTTGGCATCAACGCGGACACACAATCCTACAGCAAAAAAGTCTTTCTCTTTTTCTCTGACTACATCAGCAGAACGTCATAAGCAGTGTCTATAACAATTTATCCTGCTCATTATGGGTTGTTGAGGTCATTTGTATACAGTTTTTGAATACGGTATGTGCATCGTTTCTGTTAACTCATTTCATTGCCATCACCCATGAAATGAAGACCGCCTTGGCGGTTAACATGTTCTTATTTTGTATTCAATAAGGGAAGGTGAGTGGTTTACTTCTTAACTCGGCGTGAAAGTTCGGAATGTATGGAGAATGAATGGACCCTGCCTCCTAGCTTCGTGAAAGCTTTTATAAGTTAGAGCAGGAACTTCCTTCTTGTTATCTTGCATTAATGTTTCACGGCAAAGTTTTGTAGAAGAGTTACGGAGGGGGACTATTTCGTTATTGACTTCCCGCGAGCGCTGGAGCTACATTATGGGCTTTCCTATATAATCTGTTAAGCGGTTGACTAAAATCACTTGTCTGACGCGTCAAAATTATTGAAGCCCCTGATGGGAAAGAAATACACGGGAAAAATAGTAATGAGACTCTTTCGTAATTCTTTATGTTGGTCACATCAAGCACACAGTCACTAACAATCAACAAACTAACAGTCGAATAATTTCCTTGTAATTTATGTGCATGAATCATACCCCTAGACCAACGAGCCCTGTGACAGCTCTAACGTGAAATATTCCAATCTAGTCCATCACTAGAAATCGTCCAGGGACGCACTATAAATCTGATGTAAATTGGCAACATAAGAGAAAAGCCTTCAGCGGCAGTACTGTTCTTCAAAAGAATGTAAAGCAACACGAAGCATTCCAGGTAAATACAGTTACAAAAAAGCTGGGACACATTCACACACAATATAGGTTCACATATGTGCAATAACAGATGTGTATGGCATCAAAGAGGCTTTGGGCACGTTCTCACATATTTTCTTTTGGGGTATCGTTAGTCCCTCTAACCTAACCTGCGTTGATTTTGACGTGCCTTCTGCACTCTTATTATGTTTTACAGTAAATTTCATTATGTGATGACCTCTAAAATTTGCAGCCCCCTTCTTTCAGGGATTTAAGATCCTTGAAGCTGTAGCAGAAGTTTCACTATCTTGTAATCCGTTTCTGGTAAGAGTATGAACTAATTTTAGAGCCTATTCTAGCTCTTATTTTCACAAGATATACGTAATCTGTAGATCTTGTATTTAAATGTCTTCAGCTCTTTCCGTTCCAGTTTGTTTGAAGGCAGCGCATCACTTTCGAATTATCTTATTTTCCTGAAGTACTGTTTTTGAATCATTTGCTTGTTTGTAGATTTAGTCTCCTTCCTTCGAATATAATTTCACTCCCCTCTTTGGACCTTCACCTCTGTAGCGTTTAGCGTTTATAATTTTCGATGGTGACGTGTGACGTCCCATTCATTAATGACTTTTTTTCAACATTTTAAAAATTTTCTTCACTATTTCCTTACCTTTGCTAATTTCTTTGCCTGTACTTGTGTTTTAAACGCAGTATCGTCTATATACCGTTTATTAGTCACGATTTTTATCCGATTACTCGAGATTTTCCCCTGTTTTTGTCGTCTAATTAATTATGGTTCCAGTTTGTTCCACTCTCTCTGAAATATTTGTCTGTTAAATGATGTAGTGCATTCAGAATACCTTTTTGATTTATACTTGCTTTTATTACAGATGAATTATGTTATATCCACACTAACATATTGGTTCTAACAACAGTTCTTTACGACAATCACTAAAGTAAAACGCTTCTGGAAGGGACATTACCGTCGTTCTTAGTAGACAGAGCGTTACAATGCAGAGCGGTTTGAGGAAATCTAAGTACGAGGTGCCTAGTTGTTCTCCATTCGTCTACTGTTGGAAAGTAATCAAGGAGAGAGCTGAGATTCGTATGAGTGATACATCCCCTAACCTGTGCCGATTTGTTGATAGAAGTTTCTTTTTCGAGTCATGGAATTACCTTCGAAATTAGAATAGTAGAAAATATACACGTTTCAGATATCTATCTTTTATTCCCTTTATTCCTTTTTATTCCCTTTTATCCCCTCATGTGATATTTTCTGGTGATTTGAATCTATCGCTGTGCGTGTTATTTTCAGTAAATATGAGCTAACAAAGGCGCTAATTCGGCGACGTGTTCGACTTAAAATCCAATAGAAATTCCATCAGGGCTTTTCGACTGCCACTCACCGAGTAATGCAATTCTTTTCCAATACGTCAGCCCGATGTTAGTTTTGCGGCGTTAGTGAACCTGCGTTTCTCATGCATATTTGAACTTAAATTTCAATATTTCGACTTCGTTGTCTTCAGTTGCGAAGCCACTTGAGTCTGAAGTTGCCAGGTACAAATACCGCTGTTACTTGGAGACCATTGTTCTTAACACTGAAATCACAATAAAAAGATCTGTGCTTCCTCGATGACAGTCAATAAGGTAGACTAGTTTTGTGCTCGGTGAATTAAAATACACACATCCAAAAAAAGTTTTGCATCACCCCGATTCCCAGAACTCCTGAAGATAGACGTAGACTGTTGATATTTTATTACAGAAACAGTCCATTTGACTATTCAGAGATGACACTAAACCTGCCCAAAGACGTAAACAACCATGCATGAGCAGCGCCTATTAGACGGAGGGGTTGCGACAGCCGAGCAGTTCCAGTCATTCCACCAATAAGGAGGTGCACGACTCGTGTTGCCTGTAGTACAACCATGTCTAGATTGTCAACACCACAGTTCGATCGCGTCCACATTGTTACTTTGTGACAGGAAGGGCTCTCAACAAGGGAAATGTCCAGGTGTATCGATGTTTTTCATACATGGAGGAGATGTAGAGAGACATGAACTGTCCTTGACATGAATCGCTCATGTTGTCCGAGAATTACTTCTGTGGTGGATAATCGATACGTACGGAATGTGGCTCTGAAAAGCGCTAACAGTAACGCCACCATCTTGAATAACGCTTTTCGTGTTGCCACAGGACGTCCTGTTACGAATAAAACTGTGTACTATAGACTGCATGATGCCCAAATTCACTCCCGACGTTCATGGCGAGGTCCATCTTTGCAACTACGACACCATGCAGCAAGTTACAGGTGGGCCTTACAACATGCCAAATGGACCGCCCAAGATTGGCATCAGGTTCTCTTTACCATTGAATGTCACATATGGCTTCAACCAGGCAATCGTCGGAGATGTGTTTGGAGGCAACCCAGCCAGGCTGAGAACCTTAGGCACATTGTTTAGCGGGTGCAGTAAGGTGGAGGCCCCCTTAAGGTGGCATTATGTGGGGCTGACGTATGCCGCTGGTGGTCATGGAGGGCGTCGTAACGGCTGTACGATACGTGAATGCAACCATGTCGGAAGCGTATTGGTGAGGCATTCGTGTTCATGGACGACAATTCGAGCGCCCATCGGGTATATCTTGTGAAAGACTTCCTTCAGGATAACGACAACGTTCGACTAGAGTGGCCAGCCTGTTCTGCAGACATGAACCCTATCGAACATGCCTCGGTTGGATTGGAAAGGGCTGAGGGATCTACACCGAATCGCCGTTGAGGAGTTGGACAATCTGGACCAATAATGCCTTGATGAACTTGTGGATAGTATGCCACGAGGAAAACAGGCATGCATCAATGCAAGAGGACGTGCTGCTGGGTAGTAGAGGTACCAGTGTATACAGTAATCTGGACCACCACCTCTGAAGGTCTCGCTGTATGGTGGTACAACATTCAATGTGTGGTTTTCGTGAGCAATAAATAGGGCGGAAATGACGTATATGTTGATCTCTATTCCAGTTTTCTGTACAAGTTCCGGAACTCTCTTAACCGAATCGATGCAAAAGTTTTTTGATGCGCATATATCTATAGCGCATGAAGTCTCAGACTGTTCATTCGAAACTGTTGGCTGGAAAAAGTGTTCGTTATTTTCAGTAAGCTTTGTTCTGTCACTGGTTGCTAGTGCGTCGTTTTTACAGCCGAAACTAGGTAAATTAAAGCAGCCCCTTTTGACTGCCCTGTGTTTTGAGTACTCACGTAGTATCTAATAAGGATATGCTATGTGTGGAATATGTACTACTGATTTGTATACATCATGTAAGGGGTAGTGGTTTTCGACCGAGGTCTTTCCTTGCTAGCTATTTTGTTCATACTGTTTCAAGCAGCTTTAACTATCGTTACAGCTCACGTAATATTTCTCGTTTCCACCTCTACTACAATGTAAGTTCCACATGCAGCTGAAAATTACTGTCTTCACCTCGTGACATTCAATCACATTTTGTTTTATAATAGTATGTAAGAGAGTCTCCTTTAATCAAGGCAGGTAGGCGGGTGAAACCTCGAATATAATTCCAAAACCTTAATGTTTTACTTTTTTTACTACTCTCTGTTTTAATATGTGTTGCGATATCTTTTATTAGCTTGAACTATAAAAATCTGGATTTCACCTAAAACTTCGAGATGTCATCGTCTTAATGATACTACTACGTTCAATTTAACCTGTAGTATAGTTTGAAAATCCAACATTCGACATAACCATAGAACCGATAGAGTCCCTGAGTGAGAACCTCAACTGCGCTCCTGAACAGAAATAGATTCTACATTCCTGAAAAAATGATAGCTCTGCCGATATTCTACTACTTGAATTTTTAAAAATCCAGATACCTCTATCCAAGTAGAGGGAGACTATTGGGTCACATAGGAGAGTGTGGAAGGAAATCGATGATGTTCTATTGAAGTGATTCGTAAACACATTCGCTTTTGCGGATTTAAATAAACTATGGAAAATCTAACTCAGGGTAGCCAGAATGGTATACTAATGTGTGAAGGATAACGGTAGCTCTATGAACTGTGTAACAGTTGCTATGAATTATACTGATTTTCAGCTGAAGTGGCGTGAACACACATAGGTAATTAAAAACAGAATGCCATCAGCAATTTCATCTTCTTAGAGTCCTGCTATCAGTTTGTAAAAATCAGTGTCCTTTAGGTACTAAGTAACCTGAATTCATAACACTCCATATTTGTTTGGGGAATAAATGCACAAAATACGAAAATGGTTTCTAAACTACAGGAATGCACATCAAAATAACGATTTACCTCATTGTGAAGATCTGCTGACAGCAAAGAGGGTTTAAACGACATTTGTAAGTACATTTAAAAAACCATTCTAATGAAAGGATTAACAGCCATATCAATTACCATAAAATTTGGTTTTGACTCACACTACATTTATCAAGACAGAATAAACACAAATTTGAAAACAGCGTTTGCCGCAAAGAAAAAAAAAATTTACTATAACTTACCCAAGGATATTAAAAACATTATCAGATGGAACTAAATAAAAAAGTACCTGTTACACAAGACTGTACTTGGAGTGAAGAATAATTTAGATAACTGAGAGAAGAGCTTTGGTACAAAAATTTAACACAAGTACACAATAATTATTTTAAAATATATCGCTTATTTCACACCCTTTTCTTGTTTCGCTTTCCTACAAAATCTTATTTTAATATTCTGCAAAAGATAAGCCTAACATCTTATTTACTTGATGAATTCGTCATTGTACTCATTATAGTGGCATGCTGACTCAGTTATTAACACACGCATATAGGAAATTATTGCACGCAAAATGCTACCTAAAAATTGTCGCCATGATCCTGATGTCAGCTGAGTGCGTGTGTATTGCTACATTATGATATACCATGTGTGTATTGTATGGCGTGATCTGCTATGAGGAATTGCTTCTTTCTAAAGCGATGTATCGAAGGCGGTAGACTTGTTTTGAATTGACCTGTCTTATTCTCGGAAGGAGGGAAGCTCTTTTCACCATCTATCCTTTCTGATTTTGGTTTTCCAAAATATCGCCCTGTTTTTTCAAGAAAATTCAAAATAGTTTTTACTATGAGGTAAAATAAACATCTGTGTGTGTAAATCGCTGTAAACATGAATTACGTTTATTTTATTTTTTTCTTAAACTGCAGTTGCATGGTCTGTCGAAAATCCTTGTAACAGCGACCCATGTCTGAATAACACTATTAATACTGTTACATTTTACTTCTACTACCAATACTACTGCTACTCTGATCCTCTCCTTACTGCACCTGCATGTAACCCACCACAACACCACTTATTTCATCAGTTTAGACCTTTTTTTCGAGAGAATCACGAAAAGTACCAATACTCGACGGTATATGTAACTGGAGAAAATGTAATGCATTAGCGCTGACGGTACCTGATAAGCACTTGACTCCTTGATCGGTCGTCTTCAATTGGTGAGCTCTTATGTCAAGGGCGCATAGTAGACGCAAATTAGAGTCCGTATTTGAAAGCTATCTGAAGGAAGCGATTCATTGTTTCTTCTTTGTGAGTACCTCACTTGAATATTCTCTGCTGCTTAAGGTAAAGTATGTTTCACTGTCTGGCACTCAGCGTGAGTGGGACACAATACCACACGAATTTATGTGGTTTATTCTACGAAATAGCCCAAGATATGTGTGATCTGCTGATAGCTTTATAGCTGGCAGTAGAGCAAAGTTATCTATGTCCTAATGGTAGAGATCGACGCGTTCAGACATGCTTTCGAGGTAATATAAATATATTTGAACCTCGTCAGAGGCTACGTCTGCTGCTGCTGCTGCTGTCTGTAGCTGTACATACATTTAGAAGTAACTAACTACTCATTTAAGATGTAATTCAATCCAATTATATTAATAGTACTTTTTTGTATTGACTTCCTATACGTAATTGTATCTTACTGAACTACCATCATCATCTACAAACTTATGAAAATGCTCAGTGAGATTGGATGCGGCTTGGTTGTAGACTAGCAGTCCACTTACAAGTATTGGCGTTTACCTCACTTCGACGTGATCGCAGGGAATAATAGGAACTGAAATAAAATATAATGAATTTTGGAACTGAGGACCATCAGTCACTGATCCGTATGGGTCACCTCAATATGATTCTACAAGGAAGGACAAGGAAGACTTGGGCAAATGGGAGTAGAACATCATTCGTCAATGCACATTTAAATTTAAATTCCAAATGAATCAACTGATTTAAATCTATAGCCCACAAAGCCAAAGTGTATATTTACCAACTTCTAAATGAAGAACACTACAAGACAAAGACTTAGGAGTGATGTCATTGTACAGGTGAGACTCTCCTTCTATTCATTCAGCCAGACGTCCCATTGTCGCTCCCAGTCTCCTACCTCTCTTGCCCAGTGTGCACATTGCTGCCCCCAGTCACCTACTGCAATGCGGCTTCTTTGCGTCGCTGTCTAGGTGAGCCTCAAGTCCTGCTTCTCTCTGCCAGACTCAGCACTGCCGCTTCCAGTTACCTACAGCCAAGCGCCTTCTTTTTTGTGCTCGCTAGATGAGCCTCCTGTTCAGCTTCTCTCTGACAGACTCACCTCTGTCGCTTCTAGTCACCTATTCGAATGCATCTTCCTCATATCATTGTCCAGACGACCTTGTCCATCTACCTCTCTTCACCGGACTTCCCATTGTCGCCACCAGTTGCCTATTGCCACATGTCATCGTTATGTAACAGTCCAGGTGGACATTTCATTTTGCATCTCTTGCGCACTCTCTAGACTGTCTCTCTCGGTCGCCTGTTGACTCTCGCCTTCTTCATGTAATTGCCCGGATGAGCCTCTCATACTACTTCTCTTGGCCAGACCCCCACTGTCCCTCCCAGCTGCTTACCGCCAAACGCATTCCTCACTTCACTATCCAGATGAACGTCACATTCCATTTCTCTTGGCGGGACTCACAACTGTACTCCTAGTCACCTACCACTACACGTCTTCCTCATGTCTGTCCAGGTGAGACTTCACCCTGATTCTCTTGTTCAGACTGTCCACTGTCACTCCCTGTCGTGTACCGACGTCCGTCTTACTCGCATCACTCTCCAGATAAGCTGCTTATTCTATTTTTATTGGCGAATTTCCCCATTGTCTCTCCCACTCGTTTACCTCCATGCATCTTCCTCATGTCACTGTCTAGATCAGGGCCGCCGAGAAATTCTGACGCGTGCGGTGCTCCTGCACATGTGCAACTTCTGGGTCACAGCGTGCACGCCGCAGCCGTCAGCGTTCATGTAGTGCATGTTTCTACGCACAGATGTCGCTTTATCCACTTCCTGGGATACACTGTACTGGCGCATTCTAGTGCTTTTTCCATAGCTTGCAAGTCAACCATCGGAAGGTATTTCGCATATTAAACATAACAATACTGTCATAGTCGACTCATTGAGACGTCTACTTTTATGTTAACAGTGTAACCCAGTAAGACAAGTAATACAGTTAACAACCATGAGTTTTTATTAAGGCAGCTTGACTGACGTCACGTAAATACGCGTAATGGTTTTGATGTAGTATTTAAGAAAGAGAGCACTTAACTACTTCCAACGAACCTTATCCATGTTTTATCTCACCATCTACCGCAGTCCTATCACCCTCACTCCCACCCTTAGGTACCTTGGCGTCACACTAGACCGTCGCCTCTCCTGGACCCCCATCTCCGGACAATCCAAGCCAAGGCACGCTCCCGACTCCGTCTTCTCAAGCTCCTTTCCGTGCGTACGTGGGGTCTGGACCCCTCCACCATCCTCCACACCTATAAATCCCTCAACCGCCCTATCCTTGTTACACCCATCCGGCCTGGATCTCCGCCCCCTTTACCTTTTATAAATCCCTTCAAATCCTTTAACGCCATGCTCTCCGCCTTGTCTATCGCATCCGTCTCCCCTCCCCCATGTGGATCCTGTACGATCTCATTCCGTTCCCCCATCTCCTCCTTTTCCTTGAAAGGATACGGATCCTGTACACCTCCCGCAAACTTGATCATACTCACCCACTTATCTCGCCCATCCTCTCCCACCACCCCACCCCCCCTGCCATGCCTGTATTCTCACGTCCCACCCGGTCTCCATCTCTCCACCCCTCTCACCCTCTCCCAAGGTGGCTTCCGTCAGCTCCCCCTCCTGATGATGTCCTCCTCCCCTCCATCTACCTCTCCTATCAACTTTGATCGCCCCCCCCCCCACTTTCTGTGTCCTTTCCCTTAGACACCCTCCCTCCCTTCTCTTCCCGTTCCCCCATTCCTTTCCTCCACCCCTCTTCCCCTGGGCTTCCCCTCTCCCTTCCTCCTATATCCCCCGCCCATGGCATCTCTGCTCTCCCCCTCCCACCCCACCTACCCCATCTTCCTCTCTTGGCAGGTCCCCAGACTCGCACACGCTCAGTAAACATTCACGCGCCGGCGATCATCGCCATCAGTGTCTCGTGTCTGTGCCTTCGTTTTGTGTTTAGTGTTCTTTCGCCATCACGCCACCACTGTTCACGTGTGCCGTCGCCGTCATCCATGTTATGTGCGCTGTGTCAACTAGTGTTAGTTGATTTTCTCGTCCAGCGTGAACGGCTCCATGTTTTTTTGTTTTTTCGTGTCTACAGTTTTTGCCCGCCATTTTTATTGTATTATCTGTGCCACCTATATGTAATACTTATTGTACCACTTAAGGCTGAAGAGCGGCATAGTATGCTGCTGACAGCCCGCCTTTGTATATGGTGATCAAAATAACAATAAAGAAAAAAGAACCTTAACCATGATTTCAGATAACATTAAACTAATGCAAGGTTTCCATTAACTTATTCTCGGTGCCCTCAGTTACACCCACATAATTTCTGTCTCACTGACCTCTGAACAGCATGATAACCGCAGACCTCTCCATGATCACATGTTATTTCAATACATTAGAACAATCGGTTTATGGCCAATTTTCCTGATAATAATGTAACACGGAGCAGAATGAGGCAATAATGCACAGTTAGTAAACAATAATTTTTATTATGAAAGGAATAAATCCAAACACGTTTATCACTGGTCATGAGAAATGACGTAGTTAATATCGGCCACAAAAGCACCGCTCATTGACAAACGCAAGCAGTTGCGAAGATTTTCATCATTTATGCTTGATCGAAACCTTGATTTATTCATTTTCATCACCGGGAAAAATCTTTCACAAGCATATGTCGACTCGAATATGGACATAACTCTCGCGGCTTCTCGGTGCAGGCGTGTAAATCCTTGTTGTAAAAATTTTTCGTAGAATTCTTTTGTACTTCGCACTGAAAGAACTTGTCCTTCAGTGTTGTATTGCACTGTAGGTCGATGAGTGCATTCTATAGATCATTCGGAGCATTTTCAACAGACGACGAGAACGGTCGAGCAAAGATTCGAATGACACGAGACAAACTCGTAACATCTGCAAATCGTGCTCGAAATTGTTCCTTAATTTTTACAATTACTGACACGTATTCTAGAAATCTAGCACTTTCATGGACCAGTCCATATCAAAAATTAAATTATTCTCACCTTGCAAACTGACGTTCAGGCTGTTGACGTGAGACGTAATGTGCAGGAGAAATGCAAGGTCTGATATCCAGCAAGGGTCTTCCAACATAGGTTCACTTTTTCCCTTTTCATGTAAGAATGTTACTATGACCAAACGTAAATAAAAAAATGTTTTCAGCATTTTTCCTCGACTGAGCCAGCGTCCTTCGGTTTAGTGAGGTATGTCGCGCACTCCGCTCCTAATTCCTCCAAGAACCGCCTAAACTGGTGATGCGTAAGCCCATATGTCCTCAGATAGTTTACAGTACGCACAACAATTTGCATGACGTTTGCTAACGTTACTGATTTTGCACGAAGCGCCTCCCGATGCAGAATGCAGTGAATTCCATACTACGTCTCGTCTGTGCGCCCTAACTTTTTGCGCATCCGTGCTATGAGTCCTCTCTGATGGCCTTGCATTGATGGTGCTCCATCTGTGGTCACTGAAACTAACCGATTCCAGTCCATACCGACACCATCAATCGCTTGCTCAACAGCTTGGAGTAAGGCCGCACCTGTAGTAGTCCCTTTCAAAGATACGAAGTCCAAAACGTGCTCTGTTACACAAAGTGCGTTATCAACACCTCGTATGTGTATCACAACCTGGGCTGTATCTGTAAGATCTGTTGCTTCATCGAGCGCAGCAGGGAAAGCAACAAAGTCTTTGGCCTTATTTATTAGCTGCCTGTGCACATCGCCCGCCATAGCTCTGATAAGTCTTGTCACTGTTTGTTTGGATAGACTGATTTCTTGAAACCTGCCAACGTTAGTGGACACACAAGTTCTGCAGCAGCTATCAGACACCCTTTCACAAACTCCCCTTCGGAAAAGGGTTTCCCAGATTGTGCAATTCTTACTGCGATTTTAAAACTTGCTCGCAGTGAAGATTTAGTGTAGTTGTCCTTCTGGAAAACTTAAAACAGTACACTGTACAGCGTACAGTAAAATAGACATAAATGTAACACAAGAAACTAAGAGTCAAGAAGTATCAGTTACTTTGACGTACAGTAAAATCGAGTTGATGTGTCTCATCCATTTTCTTAGGGACATTTAATTTTGCTTGCCGTTCTTGATTGTTGAGTACACTACACTCGTCTTTGTGATATGTATTGTAGTGTCTTTCAATTGAAAACTTACGCTGGCCGTCTATTATTCGGCGGCACAGCAAGCACTGAGTTTTCACCAACTGCTACTAAAAGGAATTGCAGTTCCCAGCCATTTTTAAACGACTGAGAACATATATCTCCCGTCCTTTGCTTTTTCGTGGTACCTGCCATTTCTTAGTAATTCTTTGTTAAGTTTAAGGTCACCAGGGGTAAACGAGACTGGGAATGTTGCGCTCTTGCTTGTACCACACAAACTGGGAAGTGGAGCCGCCGCCGTTCATTTAGGACACGTGTCTAATAACAGATGTCGCTGTCGCTCGCTGTCGCACACGTGGGTACATGTGCAGCACTTCCGCACGTCTGCACACTGTGCAGCGTTTGGCCGGCCCTGGTCTAGATGAACCCCTCATTCTTCTTTTTTTGGCTAGAATCCCCACAGATGCTCGCGGTCGCCATCTAGTATTAGCTGAGGCCTCTGATTATGGGTTTGGCAGCTCTCACCTGCAGCCAGGATACAGTTCCCTAACGGGCCATTACCCAAATCCGTTATAATCAATTTTTATCGTTCCATTCAGTAATATGGAGTCAGGGAACAGGAGATTTGATGTTATGTCAACAATCATTCATTAAAAAAGTGGCTTGATATTCAGTAACTACAACAGATATAAATATATATACGGGCCGAATCGCAAAAATTTGCACCTCAAAACACAGTGGTGTTCACATAATTTAATCTCACTAAGACGCTAATGCAGCTGTAATCTTGTCATAATCCTGAAAAATTATACTATTAATCAAACTGCTAAGGACAAGTGAACGTCAGTAACTTATGAAAACCTCATGCTTGGTATAAAAGTTTGATTCTTTCGTTTATGGTGTTACAAAATCTGTATTAATTCCCGTTTTACCAGCCCTTCGTAGAATTACATTATTTCGCTGTAAACAAACCTGTATTCCAGTATATAAGAAAGTTTCACATGTTGGCTACATGTCGAAATACTCTCTGCTTTGCATTGTTAAAAATTCTTTTCGGTACATTGTACAGTTTATGAGATCTAAAGGATAATATGAATATTTCATTTCCACTCTCGTTTTTGCAGACGACTGAAAATGAGTGCACTGCATGCTATCCATGTACTAAACATTGGTGAAAGATATAGAACTTGTATCAAGTTATAGATTTCGTCTCAAGCTTAAAGAAAAAAATCAATATGTTAGTTCCATTCTGAACACAGCAGTATATGGACTACATTACAAACACAAACTCATGACGACCCCTATTTTTCACAGCATAGTATTCGAATTTAGCACAGAAATATTACAAAAGATATGGTAGTTAACGAAACGTTGGGCAGATCATCATGAAGCTGATGAATTAGGCAATGAGATGTGCGAGAATAAATTCTTTTACCACACAGTTCCTTTAAAATCGTTTGAGACAGGCTGCTCTGAAATAGACATGTGCTCGCCTGTTCGCACACTGTAGCCGAGGCTTGCAGAGACTGTTCTGGTCATAACTACAAAGCTCACAGTTGTGTAGGCGATAAGCGACTACGGTGGCTACCCTTTTGGGTTAGATATGTGTACTATAATCCTGCGTGAGCTCCAGAACAGACGTTAAGTGAGCCAGAGCACCTTACAAAAAAAAAAAAAAAAAAAAAAAAAAAAAAAAAAAAAAAAAAAAAAGGCAGACATTCTGAATCGATATTACATAGTGTTCGAGGAAGAGCCAGCCCATTTTAAACATATTGTCACAGCTTCTATCCATTTCTATGAAAACAATGAGTCAGCAGATATAGAAATACAATGTTCCAGTGCCAAGAAGGACTCCTTTGACCTACACACCTAGATCTTCTCCACGTATGCTACGACTTGAACGTGACGTTGTGAAACGTTCACACCCATCATTCTGTGCAGCCCAGTTTTCCTTTTTCGTGTGTTTATCATTTTTTCACACCTACCTCCATCAAAACTGGTTCAGACCATTGTAAACTTTAAATACTTTAAAACACATTCATGTAAAAATGTGTACATAGTGAAATCTTCAGTATGTTTCCCAGTATCATAATTCACAATTTTTGATAACTTGATTAGTATTCGATATGCACCAATTGATATATTGATAAAGTGTACTATAATACCTATCATTAAAGAAATACAAACTACAACAATAAATACTATGGTAATAACAAAACTCCTCCGAACACTGCCGAGCAATTTGTATAATATACAACCAATTCAAGAAACATAAATTTTTAAATTACTGAATGTGAACCAAGGTTGAGCGAACTTTGTTCCATGTCTTAGATTGTCTCCCTGAGGAATAAAAGCACAAATGGGAAAGCTATTTTGTTCATTACAAGTCCACGGGTCCTCTTGTCGTTTAATATGTGACAGAAACACTAACTGCATATATATTTGATACTGAAGAGGTAGCATGCTGTTACTCATTACCTGCATTGAGAAACCGGCTAAGGTAGAAAACAAAGGTGAGCTGACAAACGTACACCTATGGAAAACGTATTTTCAGAAAATGGCCATTAATGGAACGATAACTTTTAGATTGATGTTCAACTGAAATTAAGTAATTCGGAACCAAATGTTTCTGTTGTTGATTTCAAAAATTCTTATCACTTTAGTACTTTCGTTAGCGACACCCACAAATAAATATATTTTCAAAACAATGGACGTCCTACCTAAAGCACCTAGTTCGTCAGAGAGTGTGCAACAGAAATTTTCGACGATCTTCAAAGATCACTGAGAGAAAGTACGCCTCACTGCAATATTTGTATAATTAGTAGAAGAAACAAGCACCAAGACAGATCCGATTATACAGCTCCCAGATAAGAAAAATGGATTATCGCTACACCAAAGAAGATAAAGACTGAGGTGAACTAAAATATTTGGCGATTTGTTCACTAAAAAAAAAAAAAAAAAACAACCTCGATTTGGAGGGGCACGGGGTCAGCACTTGTTCTCCCGCCCGTATGTCACGAGCCGCTACTTCTCAATTACGGTTTGACATACGGTTTGGCTCACAAGGGCTGACTGTATCTCGCTTTCCCAACAGCGCTCGCCTGACCGAATGGTCACCCATCCAAGTGCTAGTCCAGCCCGACAGCACTTAACTTCGGTTATCCGGCGGGAACTAGTGTTACCACTGCGGCAAGCCCGTTGGCCGTATGACGGTTGACACTTTCCGAAAATATTGTGTAACAGTGGCTGAATACTGTCGAAAACTTCTTACGTAGATTGTTTCTGTACCTGCTGAGTCACGGTTCATATATCACGGACTACAGTACTGATCTCCTCGGTGCCGTTGGTCGCCGTGAAGACGGTGTACGTTAAGTATCGCAAAATTCTATCTACAAAATGGAAGTAATATGTTCTCTGCAAAGTCTCAGAGTTGAAAGTACTTCAGCGTCACACAGAATAGGAGTCGAGTTTCCTGTTTTCTCATGAGACAGGAACAGATCCTGAACTTAAGTTTACAGACAGAGAAGTAAAGGATTGTCAGTCACCTTATAGAGAAATAGGCATCACAACAACGTTTCACCAGGCAACGCCGGTCAACTACTGGTTGTGTATGAGAAATCGATTGGAAACTTTCCCCCTGTCAGCAAGTTGTACGTGTCGCCACCGGCGCCAACTTTGTGTGAATGCTCTGAAAAGCTAATCATTTGCATAGCACAGCATCTTCTTCCTGTCGGTTAAATTTGTCGTCTGTAGCACGCCATCTTCGTGGTGTGGCAATTTTAATGGCCAGTGGTGTACTAGCAGACACGCTCTTCACTGACACTCTTGTGAGTGAAGTCTAAGTCTTTCTCGTAGCCATCTGCCCTCTTTCGACACCCACAGAAGAGTACATTTACACACCATACGCTGGTTTCGCAACAAGGTTCGTGATTCCGAATGTGCTTTCCCTGCAACGTGCTCTCACAGAGTGCTCAACTGATTTCTTCCCCACCTCGGCAGCCATGTCCGTGAGGTGCATCATTATGTAACTAACGTTGGAGCTCCAAACAACCAGCAGTCCCACCCTCTGTGCCTCTCCAAAGCCTGCAGTCTGAGAGATTTCCCCTGGATCAGGGCAAGCCGCTGCATCTGGCTCAGGATCTTTGTCAGACGCAGATGCTACATACACAACATAACGTAACATATACCTGCAAAAAAAGCATTTACAAAAATATGTCTGAATACTCAAAGGTACATAATGAGAAAATATTTAAGGAAGTCTGAAGTCAAAGACGTTAAATAATACAAATACTACAGTATCGACAGTCGACATCAGTTACACTACCATAAGGAAGTGAGCCCTTAACTTTCCCTTCAATTTCCCCTATCTTTAATAACTTCCACGTGTCAGACACAGTAAATGTTGAAAATGATGTAATTTTCTCTCCTCCATTTGTATGAATATGAAAATGGGTCACGTGGCTGAACAACACATATCATGTTACAATAAACGAAATTTTTCTGATAGAGTAATAGTGTTGGTGTAAACAAAATTATTTACATTTGATAAAAGTTGATTCTTAAGTATATAATGCTTTTTTTTGTCATAGTCTTCTGATTGGTTTGATGCAGACCGCCACGAACTCCTCTCCTGTGATAACCTCTTCATCTCAGAGTATAACATGCAACCTATGTCCTCAGTTAGTTGCCGGATATATTCTAATCTCTGTCTTCCTCTACAGTTTTTGCCCTCTACAGCATCCTCTAGTACCACGGAAGTCACACCCTAATGTCTTAACAGATGTTATATCATCCCGTGCCTTCTCCTTGTTAGTGTTTTCCACATACTTCTTCCCTACTCTGTGCTGAACTCCTCATACCTTACCTTATCAGTCCACCTAATCCTCAACAATCGTCTATAGCATCACATCTCACTTGCATCGATTCTCATCTGTTCCGGTTTTCCTACACTCCATGCTTCACTACCAACAACGCAATACTCCAAACGTACATTCTCAGAAATTTTTTCCTCAAATTAATGCCAGTATTTGAGATTAGTATTCTTTTATTTCCATCGTTGCTTCCTCGATGTACTGATTGAACAGTAGGGCCGAACGGCTACATTCTTGTCTTACACTCTTTTTAATATGAGTACTTCGTTCTTGGTCATCCACTGTTATTATTCCCTGTTGTACATATTTTATTGTAAGGTGGCAATAATTCTGCACCTTGCAAGCACTCATCCACATCCACATAGAACGAAATTTTCACTCTGTAGCGGAGTGTGCGCTGAATGAAAGACAGCTTCTGTGAAGTTTGTCAGGTAGGAGACGAGATACTGGCAGAAGTAAAGTTGTGAGGACGGGGCGTGAGTCGTGCTTGGTAGAGCACTTGCCCGCGAAAGGCAAGGATCCCGAGTTCGAGTCTCGTTCCAGCACTCAGTTTTAATCTGCCAGGAAGTTTCACTCACCCACATACTTTGCCGTCATCTACAAATCTGCCAGGAAGTTTCACTCATCCACATACTTTGCCGTGATCTACAAACACAGTTAGGTATCATGTGACAGGTTGTACATCCTGTATACGAATATTTAAAGGACACTGACATTGTCACGACACCTTATAAATAATTGTTAACGCTTATTGCATGAAAGGTGACGTAGTGCCTTCATTATCAGAACGGCGTAATGAATGATTGCCTATACTAGTAGAGGTTGGAACGCCAGTGGAGAAAACGACAGATCTGGGTGTAAGGCCCGCACAGGTGTTGGTCCTGCTTAAAAACACGTTGCAGCTAGACGGACGTCGTAGCACCCGAGCTCTGGAGCAGAATAGGGACATGGCTGGCCGCTGTTGTAGCAGAACCGGAAGGACAACCAGGAACTCAGCAGATTTAGGATGCAGGTGAGAGGAACGAACAAGCGGAACCTCGGAAACCACGCAGGTTGGGTTATTTCCAAGGAATTTTACTCAAAAGCGTACCATTGTACGAGTACAGGATTTTCCTCGCAAACTTTCCGCGCTAGATGACAATAGACTAAAATATGATTCAACGGCATTTGGAAGAACCTGTAGAGAGGGAGAATATTCCGTGGTTTCGGGAATATGATTAGTTTTCGGAGTTACGAGGGGGAGGAGCTGAGCCTTACTGGAAAGCCAGTGGTGGAGAGCACGCATTTGTGGTGGTCGCTCGGTATCAGTTTTGTTGGCACAGATGGACTTGATTTTGCTCTCAGGAGAGTTAATAGTTAGAAGCGTTAGGCACTGTACCGTTGTGAACCCATACAATTCTGAACTTCACCTCGGGGTTGAAAGTCGTACTTGAGTACGCAACATTAAGTAATTGAGAGCACTTCTTCTGTCTACATTTACATTTAGACAATATCTGAACTCCGTCCTTGTGGTTGGGAGTTCGCGTTTATCGTCTTTAAAACACAGAGAAGATAAGACAGTATTAGAGTATATTAGTCAGAGGACCGCCTTCTGCCGTCCTAGTGTTTGAAAGAGTTTATTTGAGTGGTGTACTTCCATCGTCGCAGATGTGTACGAGAGCCATCACTTCGACGCACTGGACTCAGTACATATGGTGATATCGCAAATTGCTACTGCTTATCAGGGCTATAAAGCAAAATAGCTGTGACCACGTTACTTTACTTCCACTCAAGTTCCACACCACCGTTGAGAGTAGCATCTTCTTGTGTTTGGTACATAGATGATGTCAGTCATTTAGCGTTATCGATATTAGATTGCGCATTTATAATAAGGGGCAGAGTTGGGCAATTGGTTAACAGTTTTAGTTAGGAAATATAGACAAATGTACTTATGGGTTGATTTTAATCTATAATATATTATATTGAACAACAATGTTCATCAATTAAGTATTAGTTGCCTTCATCATTCATTTATGTTTAGAGCGTAATTTATATATTGAAAAGTCCATTAAGAGATCCTAAGATCTGCTTCAGGGGGATAGTCAAGCAGGACCAAATCATCATTTTAGCTTTCATTATTTTCCGTTGCTCTTATTCATTTTACACACGTCTGCATTAGCATCATGGAGCATATGACCCGTCTCTCCTTATAGCTTACCCCTAATTTTCCCAGAATTTCGAACATCTTGCACCATTTTAAATTATCGAAAGCTTTATCCAGGTTTACAATTTCTATGAGTGTTGCTCGATTTTTCTTTAGTCTTGCTCCCATTATCAACCGCAACATCAAAATTGCCCCTCTCGTGCCTTCACCTTTCCTAAATCCAAACATCGTCATCAAGCGCGTCCTCAGTTTTCTTTTCCATTCTTCTGTATATTATTGTTATATGCAACTTGGATGCATGAGTTGTAAAGCTGTTTCTATGGTATTTGTCGCATTTGTCAGCTCTTGCTGTCATCGGAATTGTGTGGAAGATGCTTCCCCGCCCGCATCTCGTGGTCGTGCGGTAGCGTTCTCGCTTCCCAGGCCCGAGTTCCCGGGTTCGATTCCCGGCGGGGTCAGTGATTTTCTGTGCCTCGAGATGGCTTAGGTTAGTTAGGTTTAAGTAGTTCTAAGTTCTAGGGGACTGATAACCATCGATGTTAAGTCCCATAGTGCTCAGAGCCATTTGAACCATTCGATGTTTTCCCGAAAGTCAGATGGTATGCCGCCAGACTCATACATTCCACACACCAATGTGAATAGTCGTTTTGTAGCCACTTCCCCCAATGATTTTAGAAATTCTGGTGGAATGTATTCCCTTTTGCTTTGATCTTAAGTCCTCCGAAGCTCTATAAAATTCTGATTCAAATACTCGGTCCCCTATCTCTTCTAAATTGACTCACGTTTCTTCTTCTACCACATCAGCAAATCTTCCCCCTCATAGAGTTTTTCAATGTACACTCCCGCAAATTGAAATAAGAACACCGTAAATTCATTGTCCCAGGAAGGGGAAACTTTATTGACACATTCCTGGGGTCAGATACATCACATGATCACACTGACAGAACCACAGGCACATAGACACAGGCAACAGAGCATGCACAATGTCGGCACTAGTACATTGCATACCCACCTTTCGCAGCAATGCAGGCTGCTATTCTCCCATGGAGACGATCGTAAAGATGCTGGATGTAGTCCTGTGGAACGGCTTGCCATGCCATTTCCACCTGGCGCCTCAGTTGGACCAGCGTTCATGCTGGAGTGCAGACCGCGTGAGACGACGCTTCATCCAGTCTCAAACATGCTCAATGGGGGACAGATCCGGAGATCTTGCTGGCCAGGGTAGTTGACTTACACCTTCTAGAGCACGTTGGGTGGCACGGGATACATGCGGACGTGCATTGTCCTGTTGGAACAGCAAGTTCCCTTGCCGGTCTAGGAATGGTAGAACGATGGGTTCGATGACGGTTTGGATGTACCGTGCACTATTCAGTGTCCCGTCGACGATCACCAGAGGTGTACGGCCAGTGTAGGAGATCGCTCCCCACACCATGATGCCGGGTGTTGGCCCTGTGTGCCTCGGTCGTATGCAGTCGTGATTGTGGCGCTCACCTGCACGGCGCCAAACACGCATACGACCATCATTGGCACCAAGGCAGAAGCGACTGTCATCGCTGAAGACGACACGTCTCCATTCGTCCCTCCATTCACGCCTGTCGCGACACCACTGGAGGCGGGCTGCACGATGTTGGGGCGTGAGCGGAAGACGGCCTAACGGTGTGTGGGACCGTAGCCCAGATTCATGGAGACGGTTGCGAATGGTCCTCGCCGATACCCCAGGAGCAACAGTGTCCCTAATTTGCTGGGAAGTGGCGGTGCGGTCCCCTACGGCACTGCGTAGGATCCTACGGTCTTGGCGTGCATCCGTACGTCGCTGCGGTCCGGTCCCAGGTCGACGGGCACGTGCACCTTCCGCCGACCACTGGCGACAACATCGATGTGCTGTGGAGACCTCACGCCCCACGTGTTGAGCAATACGGCGGTACGTCCACCCGGCCTCCCGCATGCCCACTATATGCCCTCGCTCAAAGCCCGTCAACTGCGCATACGGTTCACGTCCACTCTGTCGCGGCATGCTACCAGTGTTAAAGACTGCGATGGAGCTCGGTATGCCACGGCAAACTGGCTGACACTGACGGCGGCGGTGCACAAATGCTGCGCAGCTAGCGCCATTCGACGGCCAACACCGCGGTTCCTGGTGTGTCCGCTGTGCCGTGCGTGTGATCATTGTTTGTACAGCCCTCTCGCAGTGTCCGGAGCAAGTATGGTGGGTCTGACACACCGGTGTCAATGTGTTCTTTTTTCCATTTCCAGGAGTGTATTATTTCCACCCATTCGCTCTCTCCTCTGCATCTATCAGTGGAATTCCCGTTGCACTCATAATGCTATGACCTTTACTTTTAATATCACCGAAGGTTGTTTTGACTTTCCTTTATGCTGAGTCTGTCCTTCCGACGATTATTTCTTTTTGGATGTCTGAACATTTTTCCTGCAGCCATTTCGTCTCAGCTTCCCTGCATTTCCGGTTTATTTCATTCCTCAACGACTTGTATTTCTCTAGTCCTGAGTTACCTGGAACATTTTTGTAGTTCATTCTTTCGTCGATCAGTTGAAGTATTTCTTCTGTTACCCACGGTTTCTTCGCAGCTACCTTCTTTGTACGTATTTTTTTTTTCAACAAGTGATGATCCTTTTTAGTGTTAGAGAACTTCGACCGTATCTCGTCTTTCCTTAGTAATTCCGTAGATTACTTTTTTGTGTATTGATTCTTCCTGACTAACGTCCTAAACTTCATCCTACTCTTCATCACTACTATATTGTGATCTGAGTCTATGTCTGCTCCTGGTTACGCCTTACAATCCACTATCTGATTTCGGAATCTCTGTTTGACCATGATGTTATCTAACTGAAATCTCCCCGTATCACCCGGCCTTTTCCAAGTGTACTTCCTCCTCTTATGACTCTTGAACTGAGTATTAGCTATTACTAGCTGAAACTTATTACAGGGGTCTATTATTCGTTCTCCTCTCTCATTTTTTGTAGAAAGCCAATATTCTCCTGTAACCATTTGTTCTACTCCATTCTCTAGAACTGCATTCCAGTCCCCCATTCGATTTTCATATCGCATTACATACTGTATTACCCTATCAATATCGTCATACAGTTCCTCTATCTCCTCATCTTCAGCTTGCGACGTCTGTGTTAGTTTTGCTGTTCACTCTAATAAACTCTCTGCCCTATCTTCCTGTTCCCCTAACTGATACTACTCCCGTTATTCTATTCTCACCTGCTGTCATCTGACCAGAAATCTTTCTTTCCAATTCACTTCACTGACCACTACTATATCTAGATTGAGCCTTTGCATTTTCCTTTTGATATTTTATAGTTTCCCTATCACATTCAAGCTTCTGACATTCCACGACCCGACTCATAGAACGTTATCCTTCCGTTGATTACTCTTTTTTTTCTCATGGTAACCTCGCCCTTGGCTGTCCCCTCCCAGAGATCTGAATGGATGACTATTACGGAATCGTTCGCCAGTGGAGAGATCATCATAACACTTCTTTAATTACAGGCCACATGTCCTGTGGATACACGTTAAGTGTCTTTAATGAAGTGATTTCCATTGCCTTCCGTATCGTCATGCCGTTCATCATTGCTAAATATTCCACCTTTAGGGGCAGTTCCTCCCCCCCCCCCCCCCCTCGACTTTGGACAAGAGAGTGCCCTAAGCCTCTGTTCGCTCCTCCACCCTTTTTGACAAGGCCGTTCGCAGAATGAGGACTGACTTTTCATGCCCGAAGTCTTCGGCCGCCAATGCTAATTATTCCTCAAAATTTAAGCAAGACGATACCCCATTTCTTCGATATAGTTCGTTGCGCTTGGTCCGGGCGGATGTCACAAGACGTCCGTTCAAGTTGATCGTTGATTTCATGACTCAGTTTTTTTATTACAGATAGCACGCAGCCCTCTGACCTTCTAGGCTAAGGGTCTGCAGTAGAACTATTAAAGCTGTGGAATCATCATAGAGTCATTGTAGAATGAAGAAAATCTGTGTAGGGTAACTCCATGTTGACAAAATTAATGTTAACCAGGTTTTTGGTTTTGAGGACATGGATAAGAATGGTGTTATATCAAATGTGCACCCTCTGTTAGGTTAGCAGAATTAAAAAAAATAATCTTTTTTACTTTCTGCTTTTTGAATGTACGCTGTATTGCAAATAGAAAATTCATTTATTCTTTTACAAGCATAATTATATTGTTAACTGATCTTGCAGTGCTCCATATTTCATACTTGACGAACCTAATGCTGACCACTAGTTGTATTATTATCATACATTTTAGAACACTCAAATGCAGAACAGGGAACATGTTCAGAAGTTATTACAAAACATAGATAGATCCTGACTTCTCCTCTTGATGCAAGCGACCCTGTGACTACAATGTAATGAATGCTGCAAAGGTAAACAGTTTTATATATTAGTTGAGTGTTGGATTGTTACTATCACGTGTGGCAACGAGAGTTAATCATTGTGCTCAAAATTAATATTAATGATATTGGTGGCGTACTCATCCACTTTCCACACACACGTTCATTAGTGCATAAGTAACCTTGTGTAAACATGTTAGTTAAACGACTCCCATTGATACAGTATTGCTTCCTGGGCCATCTCCCTCTTGTAATCACAAATTCGTATTTCATATGAATAGCCCGTAACCACCACCCCCTCCCCCTCTGCCACTCTGAAGCAGTCGGCACATATTAATCTTTTGAGTCCCACTGGTATGAAAAGCATTTGACTTTAATTTTTTTTCGCAGAATCAATCATCACTCTTATAGTAAGTAACAAATACAAGATGAAACTTTCAAGAAGCAAACCATCAGTTATTTTAAAGAGACGATTTCACATTGCAGTCGCTGTGTACATGGTATACAACCACCTACAATTTCGTATGATGTATTTGAAAACAAATGTTTGTTTACTATAGGCAAAATCCCACATCTATAAACTCCAGTGAACTCATACTGCGTAAAGCAAATTATAATCCTAAATGAAAGCAAAAATGAACCTAAAATTTAATAAACATTTTATCAAAATTGCATATTGTCCCAGTGGCAGCACTCATAAAGACGATATTACAAACTCAAATTTACGTTGCAATAACATAGCTATACTCAGTTTCATACTGTCAATGACCTCCTCAGTACGCCAACTATATAAAAAAATAAAAAACGAACAACGCATATTGCAATCTTCTATAGTCACTTAGCACAATCGCCATGCTGTCTGCTGCTTTGAAAGCTGTTAAGTGACAATGCACTACCCTCGCAGTAGCACGTCAGTGTACCACTAGATGTCTATGTCTTGCAACAACATCGGTGCTTTCATGCCAAAGGCACTGGTACATCAAAGCAAAATTTTTGAAATGGTGGTTTCTGGCAGAAAATACCATATTTTACACGTGATATGAAGTTCGACATGAGTATCGACCCATCCCAGTTGGGTCGATACTCATGTCGAACTTTATATCGTGTGTAAAATACGTCTCAGGAACTTTGTTTGCACCCCCCATGGGAATGTAACGACTGTGAAATTTAACTAGAAGAGCATAATACCTTACCTTAGGGAAGGGTTCAGGCAGTATGTTAGTGATTTCTAAGAGAACTAAGAGAAATGTAGAATATAATTCCTAAACTATGCACCAATGTTCAGTGCCAAAAGTAGCAGTTTCAGATTTCTATTACCGCACTACCCAAACAGTAACTTAGGACGAATAGTAAGGAATGTTGCTGCCGTGACGTATTACTGGGTCTGACACGCAAATAGTGCGAGTTATTGCTTGCAAACTTCTTCATGTCGACCTTGACCAACTCATATTGGCAATTTCCAGTAAACGCCTTGCAATTTCCTAAGCTCAAAAGGAGCAATTTTGCATACCTTGTGTCTTGTATAACAATTTCCCAAGCTCAGAGGGAGCAGTTTCTTGTACCTGGTGTCTTGCATAACAATTTTGATTTCTCCACTGGTGTTTTTTTATGACGCCTGCAAATTTTAAGACGCATACAATCAGATGGAATAGGAAGTTGTCTAAATATCAACGATATTACAATCAAAATCTCGAAATTATCGCATTTTTATTACAATAAGGAAACGACAGTTTTAGAACCAGTTTAACGTTCTTTTATCGAGTGCCACTGGAATTCCATAAAAATATCGATAAAGCTTTAACTCCCATACGATGTGGCACACACGCGATGTCGCACATGAACGTGTCCTAAGGCCACACAAAGTCCACTCGCAGTAGGTACATGGTGTCGGCCTGGATACTACCCGAAGGCTGTCAATGTTTCGTGCCTGATTGCACAGGGCGCGCTCTGATTGTCGGTGTGGTCGGCCAACGTTTGACAACAGTACATAAGATTCCAATCAAAATGCGCACCTGATTTTGGAGTTTCTGACATCGTGATGAAATAGCTGTCAGTGTGGATAAAACCGACAACCTAGTTGGAGGCACTTCAGTATTACATGGGTCCTACTAGTTCCTTCAGTATCACGCTTCATTACCATCAATTATTTCTTGAGATGGTGACTTATAGAGCTTAACCACATGCTCTCTTAAAGCATCGACAGTCTTTCTATATTGTATGATGGAATCTAATAAGATGTGGGGCAAAAATGACATATACATGTTCTAGTGAGCTAAGCTCATACCTCAGAGCACCTTGTAGTTACACTATCACTAGGAGATCAAAAGTATCCGGACACCACAAAAACAGACATTTTTCATATTAGGTGCATTGTGGTGCCACCTGCTGCCAGGTACTCTATATCAGCTACCTCAATAATCATCAGACATCGTGAGAGATTAGAATAGGGCGCTCCGTGAAACTCACGCACTTCGGACGTGGTCAGTTGATTGAGTTTCATTTGTATCATAGGTTTGTATGCGAGATTCCCACACTCCTAACATCCCTAGGTCCACTGATTCCAATGTCATAGTGCAGTGGAAACGTGAAGGGCGCGTTCACCACACAAGGGGACAGGTCGGCCTCGTCTGTTGATTGACACAAACCGCCGATAGTTGAAGAGGGTCGTAATATGTAATAGGCAGATATCTATCTAGAGTCTAGACCATCAAACAGGAATTACAAACTGCATCGTAATCCACCGCAAGTACTACGACAGTTAGGCGGAAGGTGAGAAAACTTAGATTTAATGGTCGAGCAGCTCCTCATAAGCCACACATCACACCGGTAAATGCCAAACGACGCCTCGCTTGGTGTAAGGAGCGTAAAAGTTGGACGATTGAGAACGTTGTGTGGAGTGACGATGTGGCGATCCGATGGCAGGGTGTGGGTCTGGCGAATGCCGTTTGAACGTCATCTGCCAGCATGCGAAGTGCCAACAGTAAAATTCGGAAAGAGTGGTGTTATGGTTTTCTCATGTTTTTCGTGGAGAGGGCTTGCTCCCTTTGTTGTTTTGCGCAGCATTACCACAGCACAGGCCTACATTGATATTATAAGCACGTTGTTGCTTCCCAAAGCTGAAGATCAATTCGGGGATAGCGAATCTTTCAACACGATCGGTCATCTGTTCACAATACACGGTCTGTGACGGAGTGGTTACACGACAATAAGACCTTGTAACAGACTGGTCTGCACAGAGTCCTGAAGTGAATCCTACAGGACACGATGTTTTGGAACGCCGACTTCGTATCAGGCCTCACAGATCGACATCAATGCCTCTTCTCAGTGCATCACCCCGTAAAAAATGGGCTGCCATTCCCCAAGAAACCTCCAGCACCTGGCCGAACTTATGCCCCGGAGAGAGGAATCTGTCATCAAGGCTAAGGTTGGGGGATCACCATACTGAATTCCAGCATTACAGGCGGAAGGAGGCACGAACTTCTAAGTCATTTTCACCAGGTATCCGGATACTTTCGATGACATAGAGTACTTTCAAACTGCGTGTTAGATCGACACTAGAGAAAAAGACTAAAAGAAAAAATACCTGGAGGATTTACCCATGTATCTTAGTCCAAATGTTCCAAATGGCCCTGAGCACTATGGGACGTAATATCTGAGGTCATTAGTGCCCTAGAATTTGGAACTACAGAAACGTAACTAATCTAAGGACATCACAAATATCTATGCCCGAGGCAGGATTCGAACCTGCGACCGTAGCAATCGCGCGGTTCCAGACTGAAGCGCCTAGAATCGCTCGCCACACTGGCCGGCTTAAATAACTTCGAAAGAAATATAATCGGCGACAGACGGAACAAAACGAGTTATTTTGGATGAGTAAAGTGATTCATTTAATCGAAGCACACAAACAATAAGACGACCTAGCAAAATGTTAAGAAATGAAACTCTTTCAGATTTTGAAATTATATTTGACTTTGTTTATTGAGTAACACTGTTGATAATATTGAGATTGTATTTGACCTAACTCCGACTGAGTAACACGCAGCAGCACTGCTAAATGTAGCCTTAAATTATATCAACGTAGTCCTTGAGCCAGGTCAAGTGCATTTCATCTATTCTAGCAGGTAATACGAAAATAATTGGACCAAATTTATTTGAAATCAAGTTGACGTAGTTCTCATGCCGTTCCCTCGGACAATCTCGAACAAGGTTGACATACTTCACTAAATCTCCCGGGATACAAGATTAAATAGAACCACTGGTAAAGGAATTAATGGGATCCCCAGGGACTTTGTTAACGATCGCTACAAGAGGCCTGGCTGCAGCCCTTGAGCAGTGGCAGCAATTAGTCGGGTCATTACGCAGGCAAACACGTGACGGCGACGCGCCGTGGCCGTCACTGTGCTGCGGCCCCGCGGGGGTTCCCCTACCATGGCCCGGCGCGGACCGCCTACAGCGCGCGCTCTGCAGCTCCACGGGAGCCGAGGGCCGAGGGCAGAGGGCCGGCCGTGATGGATGGCTTCACAGAAGTCCTCGCCCAGGACGTCCTCGCGTTGTAATGCGCTCCACCCTTGAACCAGCTCCTCAGTTCTGCAGCAGCTGCTGAGTACAACGTGGGGAGCATTGAGAAACGCACGCGTGTTAGGCAGTGTCGGTCAACGTCTACCATTGATGCGTTCGTGGATGGTGGGAGGTTTCCAGTTACGTAACTTAGAGCGCATTGTCTCTCACCAGAAGGCACCCAATGTGCCATCCAGCCCCCGTGTTGCATCACCTTGTGACAAGGCTCCTGTAGCTAGGCGCCGCTGCAGCGTTGCACTAATCAATACCTTCGCTGCCAGGAAACGAGATAACTGGGCCTGGGCTCATGATAAATAGGCAGACACATTAACCCACTAGCCCACTAGAATTTGTTGAATTCAGAAAATTCACCTTTAGGAGTCTTTATATTGAATTGAGCTGGTAACGTTTTGTTTTCTGTCAGTGGGCTGCTCTTGGGCAGATTTCATGTTCCCGGCCGCGAAACTCTTGGCAAAACTACCCTTCTCCAAATTTTGAAAGATACTGCACAGCTTCACCATCGTCTAGTTTGAGCATGAGTACTGTCGTACTGCGGCGTGCATTGTAGTTCCTCAATAGACCTCATGAATGTTTTGTGAGCGTTATCTGTCGGCCATTCGCTATTAATGAGCTACAAACACACATTCACAGCTTCGTAAATGCATTAATAAGGGCACCAAGAGTAGTCTTCTGTGTTTCCCTTGAATTATTTTGGAGTATTGTGGAAATATAATTGCTGTAAGACCTCTCGCAAAATCCAAAGAATTTTTTGGGAATATGAAAAGGGTGGCAACGAAATTAGTGTATCCTTACAACGGAGAATCTAGGAGAACGCCATTTTATTTCTTGCACAACAGTAAAGATTAAGCGATACAGCTATTAGTGAGTTGCGTTGATAAACAACTGAAACTGAACAAAGGTTCTGGGTTCGATGTGACGCCTTGAAGAGTTTAGAGCTAATCTAGCATAATTTCTTAACCAGAAAGTAGTGTAAATCCCTTAAACATAAGACGGTACCTAATAATTGGAAGGAAGCACGAGTAACACTGTAGTACAAGAAGGCTAGCAGAAGCGATTCACAGAATTACGAGTGAGTGTCATGCGTATAGCTACATCGATTCTACCAAACTATGTTTACATTTGTGATTTCAAGTCGTTTATTTCACTGGCTTTCAAAGAGGTTACTGACTTATCGATGAAGTCCCTGCTTAGTTGTCATAATAACTGTGAGGTCACTAGCTATATCCCTTTCTTTGGTAACAGCATCGAGCGTTGAATACGGGAAATTGGAAAAAAAATGGCAGTAAATTTAACAAAACAAGATAAAGATGACAATGGGCAATATGTTTACACACACACACACACACACACACACACTTGGTGGGAGGTTTAAAATACTGTATATTTCTGTTTCAATCAGTTACAACACGCACACAAACACACACACACACACACACACACACACACACACACACACACACACACACACTGAAATTTTGTGGCAAATTGAACTTGAATAAACCGCAAGCAGCTGTTAAGATATGGTTTATTGACGACTGGTTTTACTAGGTTAAAGCAGCATCTTCTTGTTGTTCTATATAGGAAAGAAAGATTAACTATAAAAGTTACTGTAAAAGTAAGATAGTTGGTAAGTCCTAGAATTAACCGGTGAAACCTAAGATTTAGCATCGCGGTGTAGTAAAACTCCGAAATTTCTCATTATATGCACAGATTTCGAAATTTTACCAATGCAGACTGGTAACAGCTGGATCGAAGACTCCCGCCTCCGTCGTGTAGGTTCAGACAAATTTCATTGTTGTCAATTTTCTGTTCAGATAAGTTTCTTTGTTGGCAGTTATGACTTCTCAGTCCGCTCACCGCTGCGTAGTTTCTGTCACTGTCGAGCGTCGTGCGTATTGTCATCTTCAGGGGTGTTTGTTCTGCAGCTTTGCATCAGAATGAGTGGTGTTATGCGTAACAGATTTTACGACCTTGTAAGTGAGTCAGTGAATAAGAAGACGGACAACATTTTTTACGTAACTGCTGAGCAATATAATATTCTGTTAATTGAAGCGGAAAAGGCAAAAATCGTTTCCAATAAAAAATGTGTTCACTACAGACCTCTGAAGCGATATGACGTTCTCAGCATCGGAGGTGAAGATAAACCCATAGCACTGGTATCTGCTGGACAAGAAGAAATTCGTTATTACTTTCGTTTTGATGAACTACATGAGACCCACATTGCTATAGGTCATGGAGGCCGAACACGGATGATTGTGGAACTGAATCGTAATTACATGTATGTGACTGTTGAACCAATGGTTATTTATTTGATATTATGTTAACCATGTCAGAAAAAGCAAAAACCATTGAAAAGGGGTGTTGTAGCGAAACCAGCTCATCTTTAGTGTGTAGTAACAGTCCTCAAACTCTGAACAGTTAAACTGCAGTGACCTGATCTGTTTCTTTTTTCTTTTTTCTTTTTGATCTATCACTGAAAGTACACGTAGTACTTGAAATCATATTTAAAAGTTGGTCAGTAGGTATATTGGCATACATGTTACACATGTCACTGGACATGGAACATGTGCTGGCAGTGACACTCAACCACGTAGTTTGGCAATAGCTTGCTCTCTGTTATAGACACAAAAATCAGAGGGATGACTCTAGTATTTATTAAAGTTCTTAGCCACTACCTTCTGGACATGATACCGTGTCGATATATTTGGACATTCAAGCTAAACTAGGCGGTTCGTTAACCTGTTCTTCTGGTTCTACGTCTTCCTTTTTCAAGTGGAGCCCCCTATGATCCAATGTTGATTCTTGTTTGTTACTAGTTTTTGGTAAATGTCCTAAATATTGCTTATAATCTTCTAAGGCTTTTAATATGGTTAGTCTTTCATATACATTCAATTTGCACATTGATGCACATGTAGGCCCAACACTTTAGTTAACGTCCTCCTTCCCTGTTTTTAATCTTGCATACTTTTATCCTTCTGAATGTTTTTATTTTATATTCGTGATAACGGGGCTCGCTAACAAGTGAGAGTTCTCAGACAGACACACCACTCAAGTATGTCATTTACGCTTCTTGTATACATTTTAACCATATTTATCACCTCACCTACGACTCTTTTTGCTACTGTACCTCATGCCCAGCATTATTCGCTCCAATGTCCTGTCGCTTATTGTTTGATAACGACTTCCTCCATTCATGTGGTCAGATTATTTGATAGCGAACGCTGGAGGCGTCTCTGTGTCCTTATCACTGTGGCACTACTGCACCTGTTTTTATTTAGGTTTACTTTTATTGGTTGTAGTTAATTTTTTACCACATAGATTACGGGGATGATTTCTTTCCTATATAAAACAACATGAATATGCTGCTTCACGTAGCAAAACCGACCGTTAATAATCGTGACTTAACAGCTGTTTGCAGTTTATTCATGTTAAGTTTACCATGAATTTTAACGGCTTTGGCTGCCCATATTACAGCGTTTCTGCGTGGAATGTTACTGTGTACTCCATACGTTTCGTATTGTATGCTGTGCGAAACGACCGCGGTCCTGCATTCGTTGGTGTTAGCCGCCTCCCACACTAGTGAAATCAACACTCAAATGACCTGATAATCAATTCTGTTCTTTATAGAATTGAATTTAGCCATGAAACTTACCAATTATAATTATACATGCTGCTAAGTGCTAATGCAGCTCAAGTATCATTGCCATCAAAATAAAATTCACTTAAGTTCTCGTAATAGAAAAGCTCCTATCTCACTTTCCAGATTAGAAGAAAATAATTTTTTCTCGTTATGATACCTGTATTACATTGGAAACACCGTCCCAGTGAGGTTACAGTTCAATGAGCTAGAATGCGCTAAAAATATTTGTTGTTATGAAAAGGGTAAAGTCATGAGAACGGGGAAAAAGTACTGCAGAAAAAAAAATCTTGAAAATACTATCTTTTTCCCTCACTCAGTATTTTTCAAGATGAGATTGCATTCATTTACATCTACTTTATGGAAAAAGTAAATATTAGTTTACACCGAACGTCCAGATTTTTGCCTAGTGAGTCACCACCGTGACCATATTTATGCTCAGGGGCACTTCACCTGTCCAGAAGGCACCTGAATACTCTCCAGAAGATTGTAAATTGAGATAAAAATCTTTTTATTATATCTGGGAAACTCACAAGAGGCGCATACACTGTATAACACTGACTCTTGATTCTAGTGTGATCGGGAACTATTAATAAAAAGCTATCACAAGTTGCGAAAGAGAATCGCAAATTCAGAACTGCAAAGCGCAAGACAAAGAAAACACATTACCCGACTCTTACTTCAAAACAGGTAGAAACGCCAAGCAGAAGCCGCACATCGAACAGACTAATGACAAGACACAAACAGTCACTCTGTGCTCACCCCAAAGTGACTGCTCACAGACTCTCGACTCTCACAGATTCCTCAAAATTGCTGTAGCTGCGGGAATTGCGAGGTCCCTCGCAGTGAGAACTGAAAATTGTTCTATATCTCCCAGCATGATGGGAAAGCGTGTAGAATTTACTGTTTCATTGCTGATTGTGCTCAAGCAACTGAAGGTTGGCAGTGTACTTGACACGCTTTGTGATTGGTAGAAAGATATCTTGGAATGAAATAACAACTCACTTCCCACGCTGTTTGCAGAAACGTATTGGTGGTTCGGTCTCTGCTTCTTTTAATAGTACAATCTGTGACCCCTCGTGCAGTTCTCAAGTGAATTCACGGGGTTCGTATTGTTTTGAAAGACGAAGAATTAGTCTGACTTAAGAGATACTCCAAGCAGTTTACTCACCTGTCCAATGCCCATGGAAATTTCGAGTGGAATATTTCGCGGATTTCCATTATTGACTATCCAAGGCCTAAAGCTTGCAGCTGGCCCTTCTTGCCACCTTGTAACAAGTGGGAAAAACATGAGCTAAAACGATAGAATTCATGGACGCCTCTCTTCTGTTCACAAAGTTTACAAGAATAAAACGTAAAATGTTTATACATGTTGCTGTTTAGCACCATGGGAGATATCAGTGCCTTCACATCATCTACTCGTTCCCCAAGACTGAAAGAGGTAAGATCCTCTGATACATATCTTTAATCGTCACTGCTTAGTGGCCTTTCAACAGAAGAGAAATCCTTCTCAAGTTTAGTGTCAACAATAAAATGAACCCCCAACAGTCTTCCAGTAAATAACTTAATAAGAAAATCATGGAGTTCAGATCACATACGAAACTAAAAATAGTGCAATTTTGTCCGTGTTTTGTGCTAAAACAATGTACAATACATGGAACTCGGTCCATGTAGCATGAGTGAAAACATAAAACAATAGTGTCATATGCATGTACTCTGCTTTGATGGATATACACTCTTGGAAATGGAAAAAAGAACACATTGACACCGGTGTGTCAGACCCACCATACTTGCTCCGGACACTGCGAGTGGGCTGTACAAGCAATGATCACACGCACGGCACAGCGGACACACCAGGAACCGCGGTGTTGGCCGTCGAATGGTGCTAGCTGCGCAGCATTTGTGCTCCGCCGCCGTCAGTGTCAGCCAGTTTGCCGTGGCATACGGAGCTCCATCGCAGTCTTTAACACTGGTAGCATGCCGCGACAGCGTGGACGTGAACCGTATGTGCAGTTGACGGGCTTTGAGCGAGGGCGTATAGTGGGCATGCGGGAGGCCGGGTGGACGTACCGCCGAATTGCTCAACACGTGGGGCGTTAGGTCTCCACAGTACATCGATGTTGTCGCCAGAGGTCGGCGGAAGGTGAACGTGCCCGTCGACCTGGGACCGGACCGCAGCGACGCACGGATGCACGCCAAGACCATAGGATCCTACGCAGTGCCGTAGGGGACCTCACCGCCACTTCCCAGCAAATGTGGGACACTGTTGCTCCTGGGGTATCGGCGAGGACCTTTCGCAACCGTCTCCATGAAGCTGGGCTACGGTCCCGCACACCGTTAGGCCGTCTTCCGCTCACGCCCCAACATCGTGCAGTCCGCCTCCAGTGGTGTCGCGACAGGCGTGAATGGAGGAACGAATGGAGACGTGTCGTCTTCAGCGATGACAGTCGCTTCTGCCCTGGTGCCAATGATGGTCGTATGTGAGTTTGGCGCCGTGCAGGTGAGCGCCACAATCACGACTGCATACGACCAAGGCACACAGGGCCAACACCCGGCATCATGGTGTGGGGAGCGATCTCCTACACTGGCCGTACACCTCTGGTGATCGTCGAGGGGACACTGAGTAGTGCACGGTACATCCAAACCGTCATCGAACCCATCGTTCTACCATTCCTAGACCGGCAACGGAACTTGCTGTTCCAACAGGACAATGCACGTCCGCATGTATCCCGTGCCACCCAACGTGCTCTAGAAGGTGTAAGTCAACTACCCTGGCCAGCAAGATCTCCGGATCTGTCCCCCATTGAGCATGTTTGGGACTAGATGAAGCGTCGTCTCACGCGGTTTGCACGTCCAGCACGAACGCTGGTCCAGCTGAGGCGCCAAGTGGAAATGGCATGGCAAGCCGTTCCACAGGACTACATCCAGCATCTCTACGATCGTCTCCATGGGAGAATAGCAGGCTGCATTGCTGCGAAAGGTGGATATACACTGTACTAGTGCCGATATTGTGCATGCCTTGTTGCCTGTGTCTATGTGCCTCTGGTTCTGTCAGTGTGATCATGTGATGTATGTGACCCCAGAAATGTGTCAATAAAGTTTCCCCTTCCTGGGACAATGAATTCACGGTGTTCTTATTTCAATTTCCAGGAGTGTAGTTCCAGACGTAATTTAACATAGCCAAACAAAACAGCGAATCGGATGTGCTCTGCTATGAGTTAATTTTGCTGGGACATACAGTAACAAATTTTGTGCAAGAAGCAAAACAAAAAAATGCACGCTATAAGCTACATTAAAAGTTTCTGCTTCTGTGAGCATGAAGAAGAAAGAAATACTGTGACATAATAGAGTTGTATTAGCAAATTGTGCATTGCACAGAGGCAGATGTTCTCTCAGTTGACAAAAAGTAGTAATACTAAAACCAACTAAAACTAATAACTAAATCAATTAATAGAAACGCTGTTGGCTCTCTAGAAACAAAAATATTCTATAACTAATTTTGTGGTTAATTTGGCGACACAGTGTGCAGTGTTCTTAAAGAGAGTAGGAAATAGGTAGTTAATCAAATTGCGTTGGTCTACATGTGTGTTACACATAAAAATGGCAATAGGACTATCTCAGCCAGCTCGGGTCTACTGATAGTCTCGCGAGATGACTGTACATCACACCGAAGAGCGCTCGGGAACGCTGCAAAGGTGAAACCCTGGTGGTGACGCTTAATTGGCTTATATGCGAGAAAATCGGTATCTAACACGTGTCCCGCACATTGCTGGTTCCGGCCGAGGATTAACTGCAGGTACACTGCCTCCGCGACAGATGTGTGCTGGCTCCGCTCAACTTAACCCCAGCTACATTTTCTCAATCTTGTAAACATGAACTCGAATGAGTAAATTACTGCTTTGCTCAGCCTTCTACAACACCGTTTGGTAATAGCTACTGGACTGTCTTGCTGTTCAGAATTAAGTGCAAAATGAAGTTGGAGCACAGCCGTGGCAGAAAAAAGATGTGAATTAATAAACTTCTGACCAATAAATTAAAAAAAAATTAGACATGTTGTTAAAATACAGGTCGTGCAAAGGTAAAAATATGAAAATTTATTCCCCCCACACAAAACAGATGTTTGGCAGAGACAAAATTTTCGTGATTCAGAGCTTGTGAGGGAAACAAATTAAAACCTCACCTTAGTGTAACAAACCATATCAACGACAGAGACGAATGCTGGAATCAATAAGAAATTAAATGTGGAGTAATACGAATATGTTCCAAAACGTTCTCCAGACAACGAAGGTGCACCTGCCAGTCTGTCTTTCCTCAGTCCCATTAAAATGTGTCATAGAATCTCTTTATGTATTCACAATTAAGCATAAAAATCACTCCCTTTGTAACCTGGCACACATATAAACAAAGATGAGGCACCGAATTAAATACAAACATAATTCTAAAATTAGGACTGGAACGACACATGACGTTTTATTACCTTTCGTCGTTTCACAGTTACTGATTAGTCTCGTGGCTTGTTCTCTGAATTTATATGTATGACATTCGAAAGAGAATATTGATGTCCAAAAGACAACGCGAATTACTCAACACAGGCATCACAAATTCGTCTGCCTACATGAACGTACTAATCAGAAAGGAAATTAAATGTAATAAGAATCCTAAATAAATAAAACATACACGTATTCTAACTAGATACAACCTTCACAAAAACTAAAACATAATGGTAAAACTGGGCTAAAATATCAAGTTACTCTGTGAATAATGATATTCAAAAGCTATGGTTAAGGGGCATGTGTATTTGCATCTAGCGGCTTCCTCTTTTCGAATCAGGACTGATGGCTTCTGCCTGGACTTGCGTTTCATGTATCCACTGTCTTACAAGAAACATTTTCCCACTTACTGGCTGATTCGACTGTTCACTTGTCTTCTTTTCAAACAGATGAGGCATATTACTTCGCTAGTTGGGTTTCAGGTTGTGGTTCTTCTCGCGTGTCTCGTATTGGCAGGCTTTCCACTGAACCTGTTTTCGTCTTGCCGTTTCTCGTATTGCGTTCTAGAATTTATTTCCTCTCAGATTAACAAATATCATT